>NW_016908877.1:722947-750688 GCF_001483705.2 Eufriesea mexicana | reverse complement strand
GTAAATATAAATAAGGATCGGAGACGGGTCTCGGGAGCGCGGACGAAGCCGGAGCGGCATAAACAGGATCGCGCGGGACTTTGATCGGTGTCTCGGAGCGGATCGAATCGGATCGAATGGAATCGGCCGTGGCTGAACGGTGGCGCGGACGAGGAGGAGGAGGAGGAGGAGGAGGACGAGGACGACGGTGCCGACGTCGGTTCGTCGGGGGCTCGGTCGTCGATGGATGGGCCGCATCGCGAGCATCTCTCCCTGCTTGGCCCCACTTTTCCTTTCTCTGCCTGTTGCCCCACCGGCCACTTGGCTATTCATCTTGGTCCGGTGCTCCTAATTACACGTCTCGGGTTACGGATGAGAACGACCGTCCCGCCGTTCGGAGACGTCCTGTGCCCTGAAAAGGGGTACCATTCTCCCTCTCTCTTCCCTTTCACCTCTCTCTCTCTCTCCTTCTTCGCCCAGGCCCCTTTCTCTCTCTCTCTCTGTCTACGTCTTTTTTACACCGGTTGCCACTAAAGGCCCTTTGTCCGTGGCCCGGCGTGCGCGGCTATTTTATACACCGAATGTTATTCAGCCGCGGAGTTACTTGCAACCTCTCTCGATCTCGCTCTCGATGTCTCTCTCTCTGTCTGTTCTTTTCCCCGTGGCCGCACCTCGCTTTATCCGCGTGCCGTTTCTCTTTCGTTCCAAAGTGTTCCTGAAACCGTGATGCCGCGTAGGCCGCGCAGCCGGTGAACACGCGCGACGAAGAAGGTACAGCGAGAGGGCCGGGAGGCTGGGAGGGTAACAGCGGCAGCGGCGGCAGGACCGAGGTACCAAGAAAAATTGTATTAGCCCTTTGATCCCTTGGCTGGTGGAACGACTCGGAAGAGAGCGAATAAAGGCAGAGGCCGCGCGTAATGCGGCTATTTACGCATAAAGGGTGAAAACGACGCGCTTTTCTCGCGGGGAACCGCGACACCGCGTGCCGGCAGGACAGCCGCTCGTATCCGCTGCCCTCTCTCCGCCTCCTCTCTCCTCTTTCCGCGTCCTCGCGACCGCAGCTCCGCCATCGTTCGATGGCCCTTGGTAAAAATTGCGAGCGATCGAAGAAGGCATCTCGCTGTAAAAGGTAATACCGCGCGGGACACCTCGCTCGAACCGCAAACATCTCGCAGAGTTCCGCTGCTCGTTGAATTTCTTCTCGTCGCGGCGAGTCGACGCACGACGACGACGACGACGACGACGACGACGACGGGATGCTGGAAAAATTTCGAGCGACAATCGACGGAAATACGGCTATAACGAGGAACGGAGCGGGTAAAAACAAGGCGCAAAGGGGTCGCGTAACATTCGGGGGATATCATCGCGGCGAATAGATAGCGTATCGCGGTTGATAGCGAAATTTCCGGCGGCGTGTATTTCCACAGGAAATGGCTCTTCTGCCGACGCTTCCTTTTTTCTTTTTTTTTTTTTCCGTCTGTTTTCCATCGGGTTGCCGGTTGACGAGCCGGTGGCGGAGCAGCAAGCCGCGACTGAAAGAACGTAAAACGCTTCGTCGCGGGCAAAAGCAGCGTTTGATGACCCGCGTGGAACGCAAGGGACGCGGATAATATATTTCGAGCAGGCGACGAACGGCCCGATAGGCCTCTTTGAAATTTGCTCGGGCGTCGTCATTATACGCGCGCCACTACTGAAATATGCCACGCTCCGGCCGCTCGATCGGCCTTTTCCTCTTCCACGAATTCCCTTTGATTCCACCGTACCGCCACCACGCGTGAATACCACCCTCCAACTGCGTATCTCTTCCCGCGGTTCGTTCCAGCCAGCCGATTTTTCAATTTTTTACCCGAGTACCTCCGTATCGCGTACCCCAAACCGCGATGCTTCTCTTTCTCCGCGGGAACCCCGCGAATCCGCGTCGCCTCGGCCACTCGACGCATCTGGCCAACGCTCCTCTTCTCGCGCTCCGAAGCGTCTTACTTTCCGCGCGTCGCGTCCGCGCCAGCACCCGCGCCGGCACTCGCGTCGCCGTTCCATTATGTATATCCCATTCCGCGAAATTTTCGCTTTATCTCGACGCGTCCAATAACGGGGCGGCGCGATACGGTCGGCCCGAGTCGCGAGACGCTGGCTATAAGAAATTTTTAAGGGAGAGAAAGTTTATTTTAACGACCCGCAATAAGAAATTTCAAGTGCAAGGGACGTATCCCGTCGCTTCCACGCGGTACCACTAATTCGTCGTTCGCTTTTGTGTCGGTCACCGCGAAGCGCGACAGAGTGGCGTTACTTTTTCACTGTCAAAAGGGCGTCGCTACTCTAGCCGTGGCTGATCCTCGCGCGTCTTCCCATCTCTCTGCCTCCCACACGCCTGCTCTCTCTCTCCTCTTTTTCTCCTCCTTTTCTTCTCGCCTTCTTTCCTTCCCTCTTTACCTTCTTTTCCTTTCCTCCTTTTCCCTTCCTTTTTCTTCTTCTCCTCTCTCTCTCTCTCTCTCTCTCTCTCTTTTTTTTTTAAATAAGACCCCGACTCGCTCGCGTCTTGTCTCGACACCCCGAGACGAAGAAAGGAGACTCTCAGCGCGCATTCAGAATCGTGAAAAACGCGCTCCGAGAGTGTGAATTTCACGCTGCTCGGAGCGTCTGGAAGGCGGCACTCCGGACACAATTTGCGGAGCGGCGCGAGGCCGAGGAGCGGCTCACGCCGTGGCCAGGACCCCGTGAAAATGCGCGGACCCGGCTGCCGCTGCTGCCTAGCCACCGTTCATTTTTCCTTTCACTCGCGAAACCCGCGCGTACGCGCCGCGACTTTTGTGCTCGCCGTCTGCGCGTAAATCACGCTCCGCGCGCGCAGATCGCTGACCGCGAGTCGCGCCACGCGATAAACCGCGCGCGTTCTCCGTACGCGCGATGAATTATGCATCCGCTCGGCTCGTGACGCGCTTACCCGCCCGTCGAGCTCTCCATCGGCCGCGCTCTTTCCCGATCGCACCGCCGCGAGCAGCTCCGAACTCGTTAACGGTCGCGTCGCGAATTTCGAGACGCCGGTAAATGGTCAACTCGGCGGAGCCGGCGCGAGCGCAATCTCGAGGAAACTCCAAAGCGAGGAGCTATCCGGCTAATGATTTTTCGATTTTAACGAGCCGGTCGTTAGCGCGAGAGAAGAGGACCTTCTCCGCCTTGGCGCGCTAACGAAAAGGTTTCGTAACGAGGCGAGTTCCGCTCGACGAGCTGAAACTTTCGTTCTTTTCTTCCGCTGTTGGTCGCCGAGAGAGAGAGAGAGAGAGAGAGAGAGAGATATCGTGTGCCGCGAATAATAATCAAACGGCGTATCGCTGGTCTACGCTTCCTCCGAGTATCTCTCTTACCCGAGGAGAAAATAGCTCGGCTCGTTACTTTGAAGTTGGCCGGAAGCGGAGGAATCGTGCAGGGATGGAATCCTTGGCGTTTACGATTGCCGATTCCCGTGCGAGTCGGGATCGTTTGGACGCTAGTCGGACGCGGAAGTGCAGCGTCTCGACGGCTCGACGCGATGGCGTACGGGAGCCGAAAAATCGAGCGGCTTGTGTAAACGCCATAAAGTGGCGCGAGCAGCTGCAGCCGTGGAAGGAACGAGGACGGGACGCGCGAGCCGAACCGGAGAGAGGTTTGCCCCGGGGAGAAAAGTAATCTCGAGAGTAGGTCGTAAAAGCGGTCGTGTTTACCCCTCGGGGAGGTTGCAGGATCGACGGGAACCGAGTTGGGAACCGCGTGCATTCTTTTTTTTAGGATTCGGCCGACTGTCGCGGATAAACCTTGGTCGTTCCTCCGCCTCTGCGCTCGACCCCGTGGCCGCCCTCCGGGAAAACGCGTCGCGCGGCACCGAGAGGAGAGAGAGAGAGAGAGAGAGTCGTCATTAGCTCTGCTAAAGAGTCACGGGAACGCGGCTGGAATCGGGCTGGAAATTTCGTCGGAAATTACGAGTTCGCCGGAATTGACCGTGCTGGAAATTACGGGTTCCTCGGATCTCCGCCTCGTGCCACCGCCCCTCCCCGGCCTTTCCAGGGTTAATCTTAGCCCAGAGCGTGGTAATAACAGGATCCGCAAAGGACACGGTTAAAATTTAAAAACGACGGAAGGATCACGGGAACCGGGCCCTTACCTGGCCCCGCAATTAGATAGGGTGGCCGGCTCGGACCCGGACCAAGACAAATAAAAGAGCAAAGGCCCGCTCGGATAGATTTATGACTGGGCATTATGGGATCCGGCCATTCCCGTGGTTAACGGTTCAAACGCGCCGCGGCTCGAATCGCGCGAAACCGACGTTAATCGACTTCCGCGAACGAGAAGACGCGGAGGAAATCCCGAAAGCGAGGAATAAGAAAATTCCGATAGCCCCTGACTTCTATTTTCATCCCGCTTCGCGCGTCTCCTCTGCCAGGGGTGTGTGCGCGAGTACTCGAAATTTCCGCTTCCAGACACCCGTGGCTCTTTCTCCCATATTGGAGCAGCACCCGAAATCGGAGCCGATCCGAGTCGGCTGATTTTTCGATCGGGTTTCGCGCAAACTTTCATCCGGCGAAATCGGATCGCGAAAACTGCTTTATTTTAAATTAACGCGAAGAACACGTAATTGCTCAACTTTCTCCGATATTAATTTCGCTCGCGAGGCTGTTACGATGTTACCGCCATCGGGGAAACGAGAGTTCTGGAAATAGCGAAGTACTTTCTCGTTGTTGGTATCGGAAAACGCTTCCAAGTACGTTTCCATCGATCGTTCGCGCTAGTTTCTCGGCCTAACGCGAGATTCGGGTACCCCGATATCAATTTTATATTTAATCCGTATTAACTCTTCCCGTATTTCGACGAGTCTCACTCGTGACAAAGGTATTGGCCCAAACGCGGATATCACGAGGCAGACACGTGAACGGAACATTTTTCCAAATATGGTTTCGAATCTGTCGTCTGTTATAAAGTATAACATATTTATAATATTTATAAAAGGAAAAAGGATTAGAGTTCGCTTCGGCGATAGTAGTATCGCGTGAAAACAGACTGTATCACGCGTATTTACATTTCGGCTCGTATTTCGACCGCTTTCGAGCGTCAGTCTGGTCTGTTTACCGCGAGTTGATGCCCACCGTTTCGGCCTGGATCGGCAGGGGACGAGGTTAAGAAGCGATACGCTCGATTTCATTTTTTTCCAACATTGAAACACGACTAGAGAGACGAGAGTGTCATCGTAGTTTGCGCAAACACACTTTAGCAAACTCGTATCGCTGACTTTCATTGGCTCCGGTGTTCCACGAATCTTATATCGAGAATCGTTGCTACGAGTGGCATCTATGAACTATCTATCTTCTAGCCATCAATTTGGCCAAGGAACTCATATATGCGTTCCACGACAACTGACAGGGCCGAGGGACTCATGTGTCCCACGCAAACGCGGTTGCTATGGCCGAGAAACTGTTGTATTAAGGCTTTCTTGGCTTTAATAAAATCCACCTTTCGTATATAATTGAATGCTTTTATTTACGTCCTTCTCTAGGCATAGCTCGTTCCCAACTAATTATAAGTCGGAAATTCGCGTACGTACAATAGTTTGCCGCTGTTACGTCATATAACCGCCAGGTTTCGCTAATGCGTCGCGATTATAGAAGCCCGCGTATACTCAAGCAGAAACACACGTGTGCCTGTGATTACGAAACTGGTCTAAGTCACTTATACTTGCTTCTGAAATATCAAAAGCTTCGGCCTTTAAATACGTCATAAATCATAAAGCTACAAACTCGATCTAACGATTCAATTCTTCACTGCTTTCTTGGAGATAAGTGTATTTTATCGGAATAAAAATGAATGCAGCACGAAGTAAATAATAAAATCGTTCCTTTTAAGTCGATGACTTGGACCACATTCATAATTATAGGCACATATATGCGTCCGCTTTTGGGGCCCTAAGACCGCATATCCAAAGTGGTGGACTGTTTTGCGTCCTTATTGACAGCGTCGCTATGAATGAAAATCGCGTTTAACCCTTTGCACTCGACGATTTTTGGTTAAAGACGAGTAGGAGTTCAAAGATTTTCTGCTATAAAGCTGACGATATTTTTTGGAGCATTCGATAAGAAACCGTATAATAATTAATACATGGAATTATTTGATTTCGATATTTCGCACACCGTTATATTATCTTAAATTTGACGTATTAATTAATATCGATCTTCAAAATTTTATCAAGCGGTGACTGAAGGGCGTCTCTCGAGTGCGAAGGGTTAACACGTTGACTGCCATGATGGTCATCAGTGATCGGCGCTGTCTCCTCAATGGGACCATAGAGGTCCCGCAATTCCGAGTTCTTTATTTATCTAGGCTGTTCAAATTTTCAAAAAATGGTTAGAATAGAACAAATATAAATTTAAAAAATGCGTGTCTCCGGACAGTGGTGGCCATCATGGTCCCACCAAGGAGCCAAACTCCGGTCACTGGTGACCACCGTGACAGTTAACGCGTTAAGTAGAAATAAGCGCTGGTAGTTTTGAATGACCCAAGGTACGGCTTATTCAAAAGGGTTAAGACAAAGGTGACAATGTCTAACGTCGTCCTTCGACAATTATCCCTTGAGCGTGACAGGAATTTTTGGCATTCCGACTTGACCCAGGCCAACTCGAGTTTCCGGGTACAGGCACACCCCTGGTCTTGGGAGGCATTTCGAAACAAAGCTTGTCGTCGAGCGCAGGCCTTGGACGTTGACTCGGGACCCGGTGTTATTTCGAGTTCACCGGTAATCACTGTCCCCGTCGAGGTAATTAGCCAGCTCTCGAAAAGCCGTTAAGCGTGAACGGGGCGAATGCGTGGACGCGTTGGACGGGGCTGCGTTGACCGTGCACGTGTGCAGCTCGCATTCCAGCCGTGGAAACGCAACAATCGATTTCCACCCCGACACAGGGCGAAGGTAATCCGCGCGCGTACAGAGGCGCGCGAGTACTCGCGTGGGTGGCGGTGGATGTTTGCGAAATCGCCGATGCGATCGGTCGATACTCCGGGGTAGTACGCTCCGGAATCGCGAGTGCGAGCCGCGTTCCGCTCGACTTGCCATTTTTTCCCTTTTTCTCCCCTTTTTCCCACCCACCCCTTTTTTCCCCGACCTTTTTACGCCACGGAAGCAGCGGCGTTCGCGAACCGAAAAAAATATGCTCGAACACATGATTCCTGTTACGACTTTATCCGTTTCTACCTTTTTCCCTGACCGTGCTCCCTCCGGCTGTCCCTGTCCGCCTCGTGCGCCGCTCGTGCCGCAGCGCCACCACCACCACCCTCCCCGGTACAATGTGGATCGTTTAATTTGCACGGCCGACTATTTGCAGCTCGTTCCCAACGTTTGTTCGCGGATGTTGCTCGAGAGCGAGTTTCCCGCGTACGATTCGCGCAAGGGCGATTAAAAATTCCCCGTCTCGCTCTATTTTTCGCTACCCTCTCCCTCTGTTCACCGGATACCTACCCCCGGAACGAATCGGAGCCTCGGTCAAACGGGCGTCCAGGTTGCGCGTTGTGTGCCGGAATAAGATCCGGCAGCTTTGCTTAATTAGCCCCGGGAAGCTTAAATCGTGCCGTCTCGGTAGAGGAGCTCGTTAACGAGCAACTAATAAGCTCGTTTAACGAGTAGACGTCTTCGTCTCGGCCGCGGTCGCCCGGTGTGCTCGTACTCGAATAACGCGAGGAACACCTGTCGCGTATTTCACGGGTATCGTTCTGATATTATCTGCCTTTTTGCTCCTTCTTGCTCGACGAGTCGTCGAGGCGTAGTAGATACCCGCGGCAATCGGCAAATTGTGCGGAATTACTCTAGGGACACGCGTCTATGTCTGTATCCTGGAAACAGGGGGCGGGGAGGGATGGTCGCGGCAGGAGGGAGCGTATCGCGAATCGCGCGCGGTAAAATCGCGAGGAATAAGGAAGAAAAGGAAAAAAGAAAAGGAGAAAGGGGTAAAAAATCGCATTAAACGGTGCAACGCGAAGGTAGAGGCGCAGAGACGGGGGGGTGTGGTGCCGGAGGAAGAGCTTTCCGCTGGCGGAAATCAAAGAACATCGATACAATACCGTTGCCCCGTGCTAATTATCAATCAGCTTAATGAGGCCTCCGCATTCAAAGAGCCTGGCTCTTGTTACGACTCGTTTTAGAGCGCTCCCCCGTCGCTGTTTATCGTTCGATTGTTGCCGCGCTACCTTGATAATTAGTGGTTTTTTAATAACGATACACTAACAGCCGTGCCAACTTGTGCATGCCTTCGCGAGCTCGTGCAGCGGGGTGTCGAAGCGAAAATTTCGAGATTAAAGCGATAATGCCAGCACCCTCTGGCTCGCCGCGGCTCGTAAATATTTTCTTCTACCAACCCGCGCGATTTTCCACGGAACGGCGTAACAGTTGATCACGTGTGTTTGCACAGTGGCACCGGTATTTGGCCAGGAGGGCGATCTTTACTTCTCCGTGAGCCCCGGCGAGCACTCGGCCGTCGAGGGATCTCCGGTACGCCTGAGATGCGAGGCTCAGCCGAGTTCACGGGTCAAGTACTCGTGGAAAATCGGCGGACAGTTGCTGGCACCGAGTCCTCGGAGACACCAGGACGGCGGCGACCTGCTTATCACCAGGGTCAACCGAATCCTCGACAGCGGAAACTTCGTCTGCATCGCCACTCACAAGGAAACTGGATATTCCATCGAGAGTTCGCCCGTCAAGATCGACATTCAATGTGAGTCCACTTTCTCTCTCTCTCTCTCTCTCTCTCTCTCTCTCTCTTTCTCTCTTACTCTTAAACTTTTCCGTCTTCCGGGTTTATCCGTTCGCGAACTGATGCGCGTCTTCTCTTCCCTCGTCGCGATTCCAGGGATGGAATCGTAGGATATCGACGCGGGTTGTTTCGATAAATTCGGCAAAGTTGATTCGATGGGGGCCGTGAGATCGTGATCGATGAAAGAAAGGCAAGATCGCGGCGCTGCGGCGCGTTTAACGGCGCGGCGCGGGTCTGCGAGGCGAGGCGAGGCGCGGCGCGTGATAATGGAACGCGTTTCTTCGCGCAAACACGGGAATTTTTTAACGAGCGCGCTAGCACGCCGGCATTTAATTAATAACGTGCTCGTGATGGTGGGCGAGACCATCGAGAGATTAATCGCGTAGGTCTCGAGAGCGTCGCGCGAACCTCGCGTCCCGCGCGTGTCGTCGCGCCTCTCCGAAACCGGCAAACCGATATAATCCCGCGTTCACGGTCGCGTTGCTTAATCGACAAAGTGCGAGCGAGACGGCGCCGGGGGATGAAACGGCGGAAGGCGCTGTGCGCGAAAGGACAGTCCCGAGACCAGCGCCCGAGGGATTCAAAGCGACGCTACAACTGATTTCACCGTGTCTATGTTATTCTCACGGCACTTTTTAATCGCCCTTTCTCCGCAAAAGCGCAGATCAAACGCCTCCCGCGTAGAAATTACACGAGCCTCGGCAAAGAGAGACAAACGAAACGAAACGAAACGAACGGAGCGATGCACGCGAGGCAGAGGGGTGTACGAGTGGTGGACAGGCGAAGGGGGCGAGATGGGGTGGAAGAGGAGAGAAGTTGGAAGATCGGGGTGGAAGGAAGGGGTCGAAGCGAAACGAAAGGGAAGCGCGGAGATAGGAATCGATTCGCGATAGCCTCGGCTGCCGAACTCGGGCTCCGCGCGAGCTCTTTCGACGGCCCCCGCGGCCCCTCCCTTGCCCAATTATTCGCCAGCGCGACATTAATTAAGCAAGATAATTTGCTCTCGAACCGAGCTGCCCGATATGGCGTCCGCCAACCTCCACGGCCCCTGGGCGCAGCCGTATTTGCGTTTTAATGATTCGAAAACGCTCCGAGTGTTCGCGCGCTCTCTCGTAGCCGCGCGCGGAAAATAAATTCGACGACGCGAACGCGCGTGGTAGCCGACGACGACGACGACTACGACGACGACGACGACGATATCGACGACGTCGATGCCTAGCGTCGAGACGGGGCGCGACGAGTCTACCGTGGGGCGCCGGGTGGTGCCGGGGGTCGAAGGGGGCGCGGAACGGGAAGGAGGAAAACGCGTATAATGTTACTAGCGAGCTGCGCGTTGGTACCATTTTTTTATTTGTATCTGAAAACGCAGAAAATAGGTGCTTTGCGCGCGTAGGATGAGGGGGAACGAGCTAAAGCGACGAAAAAAAAATACCCGCGGTAACCGAGGAGGCGGGAACCGTGGCGGTGCGATATTGAATGAATAATGAAGAAATTTGCAAAAAAAAAAAAAAAAGTACATATTATTAAATCGGGGAAACGTCGAGGACGGGAAAAGAAGAGAGAAATAGTGGTGAAACGGTCGCGGGGGCTGCAGGGGAGGAGCGAGGAAAGAGAGAAACGACGCCGGGGCGTCGTTAGCGGCCCGGCACCTCGTTATCATGTATCGTTTCGTAATTATTATTACACGCTGCTGCCAACCCGGTGAAGTGCACCGAGCACGAGTACATTTAGCGCGTGCTTAATACCCGTCGCCTGGCTCGATTCCTTTTGATAATTGCGATAAATATAATAATGATAATGACGATGGAACATTTTCTTCGGCTCGCCTCCGCTGCCGCCTCCCCCGTCCACGATTGAATTTCGTCTAGGCATCGCGTAATTTCGCCCCCGAACCCTTTCATCCACGGACTTGCTCGAGTCGTCCCGATGAAAGCGATTCTTCAAAGAATAAAACGCTTACGGACCCAAATCGTCGATGCCGTCTAACGTTTATTCCTGTATCCCCGTTTGATTAATTAAAATCGGCCGAAGCTACCTTCGCAAAGGGTCGATCTTTTGACGCGAACCACCGATCGCACCAGGGGTTTTAGAAATAATTTAATAACCCTCGTACAAAGCTTCTCTTATCGTTTATGGCTACAGCTTTTCGCCATAAAATCTTCAATAGAGCGATCGATAGCGCTACTGATATTTTTATGAAATTCTATTCGACAGAGACTAGATGTATTAATTATTCCATTTCTGGTTGCTATATCCATCTTATCAATTATATCCCGATAAATTTCGAATCCGTCGCAAATATCTCGAACCCTTTGCACTCGGCGATTTTTTCGTTGCAGAAAAATAGTAATTCGAGGAAATCGTATACAAATTAAGACGTAGAATTATTTTACTTCGACATTCCACGCATCGTTGGGTAATTTTAAATTTGATGTATTAATTAACATCGATCTTTAAAATCTGATTAAATGGCGACTGAGGGTTGCTTCTCAAATGCAAAGGGTTAATATCGTTGCAGATCGCACTTAGAACTCTTCTTCCATGAGTTCGATTTCTGAATGGCTGTAAGTTTCCAAATGTCCACGACGTAGAATTAGGTTAATCCTATTGAACGCTGACAATTCAATCAGCTGAACTTCGGTAGAGGACACCCCTTTTTATAGCGAACAGCCGCCATTGTTCTTTGCCCGAATATTCTGGAAGGTGCTGGATTACTCTTTTCCGGAAATTAGGATTCGCCGTTGTTACTAAGCCGAGTATAGGGCGGCTATGAGAAACTCGTGACAATATACACGTAGCTTTTAATTGCGTTTTAATGATTTTTCTTTGAGAAACCTTGCCAATTAGCAGGTCTCATGCTGTGGTGTCGAAAGCCCGGTCTTTAAGCTCTTATAGCGATCATCCAACTGGCGTGTTCCGTATCAAAGATACGCTTATCTGACTCGAAGTATAAACAAGCGAAGCTACTGACACTTTGCTTCAAGTAGCTCCTTTCGCGATGCGACGTCCCCCTCCAACGTCCCGGGAAGACTGGTGTTCTCGGAAAATGCGAAAACGCGAGAAAACCGAGATAACTTTGGGTTTGAGCAGCTTCGCGCAATCGGTCCCCGTTTAATTCGAATCTCTGGTGCTCTGCATCTCGAACGAGAACAGAAGCAGAGTCGCCGACCCGGTAATATTCCCAGGGAAGGAAGGTCCTGCTCGAAGAACCCCAGCAGAGCCTGGTAGTCGGTTAGATCGTGCCCCTGCCTCGCGGGGTAACAACCAATTAGGGAACCATCTCACGAGGCCCGACAGCAGTCACGTCATGCGTCTCCGTAGTACAAGGCCCAAACCCCGGTCTGTATGCACAGGTACCCGGGATGACTAGGGCCGACAGAACCCTCGCATAGCGAAAGCGCCATCAGCCTGATGCTTGTCTCAGGTACACAGAGACTTTACAGGCGAGTTAAATGACACGCAGCTGTTGAATACTCCGAATTAATCGCAATAAAATCAACGAAAGGCGGACATTTTGGAAGCTAGTGGAATCTTCGTTCTCCGGAACTGTGCCGAAAAATCGTGACTGAGAAATTATCTAATGGATGAGGAAGAAGGGGAATCTTACAAGGAGAGTGCGAGTCCTTAGGATCATGGATTTAGTTAAAATTTTGCAGCTTTGTAGATTTAGTCACCCAGTTGAAGAAAATATATCATTATAAAGGTAACTAGTCTATAGTTTTTGAGATATTTGTGATTGGAGTTTTATTATTGCCTTAATTGCAGATTGATTTCGAATATTTATCATTGCCATTGTGGAATAATGGCCTAAATTTTCGGATGTTGATTTTCTATATATAACTAAACTTATCTCTTCGATATCACTCGAGTCTCGTAGTAGGTTTAGCGTTGAAACAGCTTTCGTGCAGTGAATCACTCGATTGGTAATACCAGCAAACGCATCATCGATTACGTTTCAGAGGAATTCGGACCCCCTTTGAACGTACGTGATCCGAGAAATTCTATTCCGACGTGACATCGCGTATGCGCGTTGGTTGGCTAATTAAAGGGCGTCTAATATCAGAGGCTACCGGCCTGACAATTCGGCGGCTCTCGCTGCAACCGGGGTCCAGTTCTTTCCTCCATGACCAAGGCTGAACGTGGGACAGGAATTCGCCGTTTTACTAATGAAAGTCGCAAACGACCAGGGGGCCTGGCGACGCGATCGTTTGATACCTTCAACGCGGTCTCAGCCAATCATCGTCGTTTAGCGCGTGTTCGCTAAAGGCTTCGAAAGCGCCGCGACTTTCGTTCCCGTATAATTGGGAATGTTTCCACGTGTACGGGATAATCCAGTTAACGTTTCTCTCGTTACCGAAATTTCACGAGAACGTAACGGGAATATTCTCGTTTCAATGGGGAAGGAATTTTCCACGAGTTCGCATGTATAAACGTACGATGTAACGTGTATACATACCGTCATTACCGGCGTAGCGTTTGAAAAACGGTTGTTATATCACGGATACATATTTCTAAACGGTATACCGGTGGATTTTTGTTTCGTCGAATAGAATATCCGCATTTTCCGCGATCCAGGAATTTCCGCGCGAACGCGGCTATCTCTGTTTAGCGTTCGTTTTGCAGCGCGAAATGGGCTAATCGCGCGATTAGTGATGGCGGAAATAACGATCGCGGTACTCGACTTTTAAACGGAGAAGCGAGAGAAAGAAGACGATTAAATAGGCGAAAGAATTGGGAAATAATTTTCGCGAATATCGAGAAACGAGGTAGACGCAAACTCCGGTTTTTCCACCCTCGAAAGGTCGAGCGTCTGACGAGTGATCTCTCGAACACGCTCGGCGATGACGAGCTGGCCCGCCGTGAATATTCTGCGTACCTCGACGTGAAAACCATCCCTTTCCCTCTTTTAATTTCCAACCCCTCGGCTCGCGGCCACAGACCAGGCTACGAGGGACGGACGCACGGGGGGTAATAACACGCCGAGGAGGATCCTTTGTCCAAATAAAAAAATAACATCTCGCTTCGCGACGAGGAAGAGCCTGCTGCGATACGCGACAATGGATAGGAAGTTGTTCAGCCTCGAGCTACGGCAACGGCGAGGGGGTGAGGGCCAAAGAGAAACAGACAGAGAGGGACAAGCTGCGGGACTAGGGGCTGAATTCACCACCACGCGTATCCTCGACTTTACGCGAGATCCTATCTGATTTATACACCGTGTACATGGAATCGAGCGTGCTACACCGCGCCTTCCAACCACTTCCTCCGTGTCCGATGATATTAAGGACTCCTAGGAGATCGAACGAGTCATTCCACGCGCCACCGAGCTTCGGCACGTCCTTTCTTCCATCGTTTCTCCGGGATACTCGATGCGAGTTGCGAATTGGAACGGCGAAAAACGAGGAACACAGGCAGAGAGAGCATAGTCGCGACTTGCCGGGATAAACGAGCGTTCCTCGCGGCCTGGGGTAATGGGTTCGCGGTGAGAAATAGCCTGGGCTATTAATCTCGATCTTCCTTTTTTCCCAGCGTCCGATGATACGCGAGATTTAACGGTTTAAGGGTCTCCGGACTGAAAGTGTTAACGCGATTCCAGAGACGAGTGGATAATGGGATCCAAAAGTGGCTTCAGCCACCGTGAAAAATCCTGTCTCTCCGGCCTTCTAATGGGGTTGCGGCCGCGACGAACGACCGCGGGAACCGCTCGCGTTCTCGCCGCTCCCCGTTTACCTTCTTCGCGGTCTCGACCGGCAATTAGACCTCACGCATTGTGCGTCGTCGACAATAAGCCATCCTTCTCCCTGCAATCTCATTTCCTCCGTAAAGCGCCACTTTTCGATCAGCTCTGTTCGTTCAACCACCGCTCTTGCTCGCTTCCTTCTCCATCCGGTCCTCGTTCCCCGACGTTGCATCGCCTTCCAGAACAATCATCGACAGACACTCCTGGGTACCAATGGTAGATGTTACGCACCGGTTAATCGGTCGCTTTGAAAATTCTTTCCAGCCATATATGTCGCGCGTACTCGCGTCCATGGTTGATACATGTCGATCGTACACCGGCACGATTCTCGACGAAACGATAATGAACTTTTACGCGAATCTGTACGCGCGGCCCTCGTTTAATTGCCCCGCTTTCTCGAGTTCGAGTTGGCTCCTTTCAGACCGGACGAATTAATAACCGCGACTAATTTATACGTTGCCGGTGGCACGTTTAATTGCGGCCCTAGTCCCGAAGACGGAAACGTGGAAAAAGAAGAAGACCGAAGGTACATACGGGCGTATCCACATTCTTGACTCGCGTTCTGGCATCGCGTTCGAACCCCACGTCCCCGGCTTGCCGTATAATGCGAGGCCAAATGGCAATTAGGCTTCCTGCATTGTACACCACAACAATACCCATTTTTCAGCGGGTACGCATTGACGGGAAGAACGCGTGCGGACCCTCCTAAATACCGCGATGAATTTACCGGTTCGCCTCAGGGGGGGTGCGGCTTGATCCAGATTCATCGGCATATTAATGACACCTGGACGATAAATCACTCTGCGCGAAATATTTAACGGCCGATAAACTCGCCTGACGAACATCGGGCCCCGTCACGCGACGAATAAGCTTGGCCAATCCTCTCGGCGAAAATTACCGTTTAATAAAATCGTTCCACGGTTATTGGTCGTTTTCGGTGCAACGAGAGAGTGGGGAGCGTGGGATTTCGGGTTATTTAAATCCGGTTGGTTCGCTCGCGTTCTTCCCCGACGACTTTTACCCCGAGCGCGAGCAAACATTTGCCCGAGCCGCCTTGATTCGCGATATTTTCCGGCAGAAAAGAGACGAGAAAAACAAAACGGCGCATCGGTGTAGGCTCGAATTACATCTCCTTTAAAGGGAGGAAATCCGCGAGATCTCGAGGCAAGCCTCACCATAGGGATTCTCTCGTTCTTTCCTCGTCCCCGTGCTCTCTTCTTTGCTCTTACTCCCGGTCGGTCGCGCGCAGGTGGAGAACTCAATTCAGCGAGGGTTTGCTTGCATTTTCATTGTCTCGCCTCCGTGCGGGCTGTACGTCGCCGTCACCGTCGCCTCGTCGTCACTGTAGTCGTCGTCGTCGTCATCGTCGCCGGCGTCGACGTCGTTGGCCCGTCAGGGAGAGAGACAGAGGAAGAGCACGAGAAGCTGTAGTGGAGGAGAGGCCAGGGTTGAAGGGGAGAGGTAAGCTAATCGTTGAGGCTGCAGCCCGGGGCGGCTGCATTTTTTAAAAACACTACCACGAATGCTCGTCGTGAACTCTTTTTCTCTCCTCTCCTCGCTCTCCCTTCCTCCTTTTTTCTACCTCCCTTTCCCCGTTTCTCCCGCTAGCTGTGTTGGTGCATTGTGCCGAATGAATCGCAGTAGTGCAGCGTTGTGCAATGCTTCGCGCCCGTACACGGCTCCAGGGCTACTCTCGAGTGACCCTAAAAAAAAGGATGCAGAACGAGCGTTACCTTGGTAAATATCGCTTTCACCGTGTTTCCGCGTCTCGCGTGTACCACTCCCCTAAACGTTTTTCATGCGTTTTTCAAACGTCTCGCTCCGTGGAAAATCTCGCGGCTGCTCCTTCGTCCACGAATCTCTCGTGTCCGCGATCGCGAGAATTCGGCGTGTCGCTTCTCGCAGGTGACAACGAGTAACCGCGTGAAAATAGCCGCGGAAACGCGTGGTCGAGGTTTTCCCGGTGATTTTTCCACACGGTGGAAACACGCGTCTCGAAGAAGGTGAAGAAGGCGGAGAATTTCGTGGCGCGCTGCAGCGATTTCCCCGACCCTTTCCAGGCGTTCCCGGTCGATTTGTTTCGCGCGACTTTTGTCTCGCACGGCGCAACCCCTGTCTGTCAAATTACCGTCATCGAGGCGAACAATCGGGGCCAAGTATACACGGTAAGGCATTTTAACCGGGGAGCACCGTAATCATTCGCTCGCGCCAAATGAACGCGACTAATAGCGGGGTGAAGAGAGCGAGAGCGAGAGGGAGAAATAGGGGAAGAGAGAGAGAGAGAGAGAGAGAGAGAGAGAGAGCGTGCGGTTGGGTGTGCGTAGAAATAAAAAAAGGCACGGTGCCAAAAGAGAGCGAGAGAGCTACCAGTGGGGGAGTAGATGCGATGGCGGCGGTGGTAGGTGTGGGATGGCGGGAAGAAAAAGGAGGCGAGGAAAGAAAAGGACGAGGAGCAGCAGCAGGAAGAGGACGAGCGAAAGAAAGGAGAGCAGATACAAAAAAAGGGAGGAAAGAGGGAAAGAAAAAAAATACGCGATAAAAAGGAGAGAGCCACCCTATCGCGAGAATCTGGCCGATGAATACGAAAGATCCTGGGCTTTTCATTAATTACGCTCCTTACTAATTAACCTTGCGCGTTTTTCCCTAATTAGTTGTGCGGCTCGTGAAGAAAAAAGCTGGCGCACATAAGTTGCTCGAGCTCGTTTAAGCATCGACTGGTGACTCGCGTCGCGGGAAACAGAAAGAGACACCTGTTCACCCGACAAATGTACGAAAACGACGAGTCGGGTGAAAAAAAAAAAAAAAAAAAAATGGAACGACGCTCGTTTCGCGACGCGTCGAGGAACGTTCGACGCCCGATGTCATGCACCCACGCGGATGCATATACCAGCAGCGTGTGCATAGCGCGTCGCGCGACGAAAGAGAGAGCGAGTTGGAGAATTAACGGCCGCCACTCGGGAAAACCACCTGCAAAATCGACGCGCGACCGTTTTATTTCCTTGCACGAGGCTATGGCGTTCAATGTAAACGGTGCGGGAAATCGCGAACACCGCCAAACCGAATTTTTCACGGGAAAAATGGACAACCGCGATGAAAAGGGAAAATATATCGGTGCCTCCGAAATTGGTTATTTCATGGAGCACGACGAATATATTTTTCATATTACGCTGACGTCGACCAAACGACGCACCCTCGGTCGCGCCCTCCCTGGCCGTCGCGTATCCCGGTTAAATCTTCCTGTCCTTTCCTCTCCTTTTACTTCTCCAAAATCAAAAATAATCCATCGATTGCTACGTCCAATACGAGATTGAACAATTTCGTCACTGGAATGATAAAAATCTCGATATCGTCTTGGAGATATCGGGGCGCGCGGTGTTTTGAAGGCCATTAATTTCGCGGCGGTGCGCCGAATGCATCAATGGATGCAGATGCTGATGGATGCATCTCGATCCTTGGGAATTACAGAGGCGCGTATGCAGACTCTGCTATCATTACGAGACGCCTCTACTCTCTCTCTCTCTCTCTCTCTCTCTCTCTCTGTTTCTCCCAGTGGCCCCGCAACGATACTCGACTACGCGAAAGGGAACCATCGCGAACGATCCATTTGCGTTCAGATCGCTTGAAAATGCACTCGTTCCTTATCGGCTGCCGCGTTTAATGCGTCGTCGATGTTCCGGTCTTTTTTTTCTCTGTCGTGAGGAAACTCTAGGGGACGCGACCATCGGAGAAATCGCATGACTGCACAATTTTTTCTTTTTTTTCTTTTTTTTTTATTCCGTCGTTACCTCTCTAACCTGTTATCCGCTCTTGTTTTTCCGCGCGCTCTTCCATCTTCTCTTTTCCTTCCGCCAGACCCTTCGAGCCGGCGCCCCTTCTTACCCTTCGCATCCTGCGACTCGTAGTTATCTCGTACTCGAAGGGGTCTTCCGGTCAGCGTGTAATTATTTCCCGTAATTGGTAAGGGGAGAGGGGAAAAACGGTGAAAACTCGACGATCGGCGAGGTACGCGGGAATTTTTCCAGCGCACTCGAATTCTGTTACGCGGGTCTAACGCGGGTGTGTGCTCGCTGCGCGAGGCATCGATCGCCGCCACACGCGCATTGTTTGGCTCAATTTCACGCGAGAAAGCGAGCGAGCTAGCGGGCGCTCGACCCTCGAACTCGAGCACAGACTGGGGACGGAAGTGATCTCGCCGTTTCTGATTTTCAGTCGCGACAATGGCCGCTTTTGTTCGACGATCTGGCATCGCGTTCCTGCCTGAATTCTCCTCCGAAAGGGGTGTCGTGTCGAACCGCGTCGCCTCGCCTCGCCTCGCCTCGTCGCCGTCGACGTAAATCCTTCGTCGAGGTGTCACCGATGTTCCGCCTCTCCTTGGACTATCGATATTCCGTCTCGCATCTCGTAATCGTGGCAATCGTCGTTATTATCGAGATTCGTTTCTTCCTCCCTTACACCTGTTTCCTTCCCTCTTCCTTCATCGCGATCTCCTCCGATCTCTCCCCGTCGTGCTTTAATTTATGTCACGCCGGTGCAGGTGCGTCGCGCCGAGCCTCTCGTCGCCTGTCCAATCGCGAGAAAGCGGGGTACGATCGATGGTCGATCGAGCCACGTTTTCTGAAACTTTCTCGACGCCGGAGAGTTTACTGGCTGGCTCGAAGGAAACGGGAATCTTCGTTAGTCGTTAGGTCCAACTTGCTCGATGTTTGCTCAAACTTTGTTATCGATCTTGCCGCGTGCAATCACGAGAGCTCTCGTCCCTTTTCTTCGTTCCTTCGCTCGTGCTCGACTTCCGGCGAGCAACCTCGCCTGCTAACAATTTTCTCTCGCCATATATTGCCCAGGGTATCGCGTAATTCCTGGGGTACGCGAAAGCCGGTCGTAGCGCGTGAACGCGCACGCGGTGTTATAACGATGGAAAAAACATTCATTATCTCGGCGTCCCGACGTCTCCCGGCGCCGTGGGCGTATCGTTGTATCTGGTCTAAGATACGCCACGCTATTTCCAGCAATTTTATCTACCACCAACGCGACACCCGTTCGGAGAAGCGAGCCGATGCACGCTTGACATCGATGCTCGTGTCTACGCTTCTCTATCATCCGCTTCTCTGCGCTCGTGTCCTCGTGAACCCCGCGAGAGATTCTTCTTGTAATTGCAATATATGCACGCCATGGCGGGATTCCATTCGAGAACAGCCCGTGCAGCCGGCAGAGAGCTCGCCTGACCTCTTCGGAATCGGTCAAAAGGCTAGCTTGCGCAGACTGCTCGAAAAGTAATATCCGCTTTTCCCGCTCTCTTTCGCGCCCATATTTAGCGGCCATATTCCGCGCCCGTATCTCTCGGCACGTACAGGCCAGACTCTTCTATCCACCTCTGCCCCCTGTCCCCGCGTTTCCACCTTTCCCGGAAGGAAATTCGCGAAAAACGGCCTCGCCCGCTAATTCTTTCGACCCGCGTGTCTCGATTTAATTACACGGTTAACCCCGGGAAAGCTTTAAAACCGGCGAGATAAACGGTGCCTTTGTGTTCCTAGATACCGCGGGCTTTTTATGCAACGTTGCGCTACCGACATAGAGAAAAAGGGAAAGGCGAAAAGCGGAACAATCAGCCGCGCTTTGGTTCCATTCTATGGAAGTTGGCCGTTCTTCGAGCACAGAGCCACGGGGCATGGACCCACCACCATTGGCCGAGTCGGAAACGGCCGATGTAACGTATATACACCTGCCCACGGTTTATTTTATTGATTTCTACGCGTTCAAATGTGCCGGCAACATTTACTCGGCAATCAGCGCGGCTCCGTGTTCCATCGCGACGTCTGAGATCCTCTCTGGATGCTGCGCGCGCGATATTCAGGCTGCGCGCTATTTGCCTAACAATTACCAGCCGCGCCGGGTAGGGATGTACCGTGCAAATAGATTTTTAATTAAAAAGCCGTTTCGAATCGTAGATAGCTGGACTCGATAGCGACCCGGTTCATCTTCCGGTGGCCGATGTCTCGCGGAGTCGATAAGATGGCGGGTCGCGAGGCTGGGCTGGAGGAGGAGGAGAGAGAGAGAGAGAGAGAGGTAGGATCGCGGGTATCGAACGTTATCGAGTTATGTATATCGAACGTGCCGGGAATGGTCACGGTTTACCTCGATAGGAGTCTCGAAACTTGCACGGAAGACGCTAGTCGGCGGGCAACTTTTTAACGACCATAATGGCGGCGCGCCGGTAACGAGCGATGTTTTCGCGCGCTATACCGCGGCAGGCGTCAGGATTTTCACGGCGATTCAGCGTGCTCGTTCGAGGGCGTAGGATGAGACGTAATTCCTCGTAGGAGTTCCTCGAGCGCGACTACACCGCTAATAAAGCTTAAGTATTATTCGGCTAGGTAACCCTTGACTCCCGGATGACGGCTGGCGCATCGCCCTCTTCTCGCGCAGGTTTGACGGTTCGAAAATAATTACCGTGTTCCTCTCTCTCCGCTTCTGTCGCAGTCTCCCTTGCTGGATCCTCCCCCTGCGAGAGCTAGTGTCGCCTCTCTCGCACGGTTTTTGTATTCCTTCTGGGGTGGTTTTGAGGATTGCCACTCGGGGCACGTTCGCAATACACTCTGCATCCCCCATGATTTTCTCTCGCTTCTTCTCGCTAGTTTTCATCGTTCCACTTCTGCTCTTCCTCCTCGTGGCTTCCTAGTTCTCTCTCGAAATTGGATAATTCAAGGAACGCGCGTGGCTCCACGCTTCGACGCGTGCTCGCGGAACCGGTGGTCGGAAATCGCGCGAGCGAATCCCGGAAAGTTGCGCGAAAGCAGGTGAAAAAGGAGAACGGAGTGTCTCGTTCCAATATTTGCATTTCATTTCTTCCAAGGCGCGCTCCGAAACGCGGCCCGATTCTCACGCCGCTATCTGTCGTCCTTGCATACAATATCTCCGAGAGAGAGACGATTCGTAGTGGATTCCTGTTCTCCCGGAAAGCAAACGAACCGACGCATAGTCGTCCGTTTTTATTACCTCGGTAATCCCTGGGCGTTCGTCATCGGCCACCACCGATATCCTATCTCGGACGGTGCGCTCCAGCCATTCCATTCCGAAAGAGAATTTATCTGCCGGTTTTACAACGCGTCATAAAAAATGCAAGAGCGTTTCGATGTCTGAGCCGACGACGCGCGTTATCGCCGATAGAAAAACACGAGGAACCGTGGAACCGTTCGATGGCATTCCAGAAAGCGGGACACGAACGAACGGCTTCCGAAAAATATTTAATCGTCGCGCGCAGACGAGGGCGAGGGGGGCGTCGCGAGCGCCGCCACGCGGCGAGGATCGGGTGGACGGTTAGGCGATCGATGTATAATGTATAAACAGTTTTGAAATTCGAAGTACGGCGAAATAATTGCGACGCGAAAAGTAACGAGCCGGAGGCTCGTTCGTTAGTAAGTTCGCTGGTAAAAATCCCCGGTCCCCGACCTCTCGCACCCGTCCCTCCTCGGCCCCCCTTTTTTTCCGTTAACAGAACCACACCGTCCCCGTGTGCCCGCGTATCGAATCCGGCTCGCCGACACGGAATTATCGAGCGCGAGAATCGATTTGGCTCGTTAACAGCGCGACTCGGACGTCCGCGAATTTCTTCGCTCGATTGAAACGGTTCGCGTCGCAGGATGAATCGCGGATAATTAACGTTAAACGTTCTTTTCACGGCGACGCGCGAGATCTCTCGCGTTTCCGCTGGAACAATCGCCGAGCGAGACCCGCCCTCGATCCAGCCTTTCCTCCGCGAACGCGGAAATATATCTGGTCGGTCCGACGCGTCTCCGTAGCCCCTTTCTAACCCCTTTTGTCCCCGTTCCAAAGCGTTCCGAAGCGGTGCAAAGCGATCCAAAGCGATCACGGAGCATATACGCCTGGCCGAAAAATCGGCCGGCTTTTTCAAAGGAAGTCATAGGATATTCTTCTGTACGGATTCGCATTAAAATTGATTCTCCCTGGGAACGAAAGGGATCGCGTGTCCCGGGAATAGTCGGAACTTGGTTTTCTTTGTTTTCCGTCGGCACGGTCGATTTTCGGGGCGGGAAAAATTCGGCTCGGTGAAAGGACAGAGTAGCGGTGTTTCCCGAAACGAAGAAGAGAGTAGTCGCCGACCCAGAGCTGCGCCGGCAGACGAGGGCGGATAGGTACAGTTCTGGAGAGCCATAAAACTTTATGGTGCGTTTGCATCGACCGACCCTCCCTTCCCTTTCCCTGCTTTACTACCATCCCCATGGCAACGACCGACCCCCGAACAGAGCCACCCTGCATCCCTCTCCCTCTCTCCCTGTCTCTCTCTCTTTCGCTCCCCTTCTGCCTCCACCCTCTCTCTCTCTCCGCCGTTCTCTTCTCTCCGACCGATGCGCGCGCTCTCCTTCTTTCTCTTAATCCGCTGCTCGTCTCACCCTCGTCGCTCGTTTTCTTCGTCTTCCCAACACCGGCATGCCGAGGGTACCTACCCTCTCTTTCGCTTCCTTCCATTTCTATCCCCTTAATACGCTGCCACGACGCGTGTACGGCTGATTCTACGCCGGCCGAGCGGTAGAACGAAAAATCAGATGCTTATTCGCTTGCTAAAAATCCCCCTATGATCCGTTCGGCGGCCAAACTTTTCACCCGTCCTTGCTACCCAACTTTCTTCATCGGCGGAAAACAATTAGATACGTCTTACCTCTTCGATCTCTCTCCCTTTTAAATTACCATTTCCTCCTTTCGTCCTCTCTCCATCTCTCTCTCTCTTCGAAGCTTCTTCCGAGCATCCCTGAACTCGCGAACAGGGAAATAAACACGTTTAACGTCTCGCGTCGTTACTCGGATTCGACTCAACCACGATCTAAACGATCCCTATCGAACGCAAAAATTCTCCCCATTCGTCTCGTCTTCCGTTTCTTCGTCCACCCATCGTTTAACCGATCGTGAGAGAATTATTCGCGTCGTTACTCGGATTCGACTCAACCACGATCTAAACGATCCCTATCGAACGCAAAAATTCCCCCCCATTCGTCTCCTCTTCCGTTTCTTCGTCCACCCATCGTTTAACCGATCGTGAGAGAGTTGGCGCTAACGCTCGTCCCATCGATTCGCGGGAAATATTGGAAATTGAATTTTCGCCGCGCTACGGACTCGCCGTTGCAAAGTAAATGGACGTATGTACGTAGCTACGTGATACGAAATAAGCGAGAATTCGTTTCACCGACGCGATCGTCGATATATCCGAAACTCAACGACGTCGGCCGACAGTGGCTCCTCTTTTCCTGCGTTTTACGGTTATGTCCTTTTCCGGGGCGCGCAGGAATCGGCAGAGATGACCGTGTGCTGCAGCCGTTTGCTCTGTCCGCCTAGTTTGCTCCGTTCCCTCGGGATCCCGGTCGCGTATATGGGTTCGATAGCGCGTAAACAAGGCGTTTCCGGGGCTTATCTGCGTCCGCCAAGCCGGTACGGTGTCGGGTTCCTCGAAAGAGGAACGCCGCCGGCAGCGATACGGTTTAAAAAGAAACGAGATCGCGGCAGCGGATTTGTTTATTTAGAAAGCAATCGCTTACGACGATCTCTCGGCGATTGGCTCGGTGCGTGGCTTTTGAAGAAACGCGTCGGCCGCTCGAGCAACCGCGGCGCTCGCGTCGCCGGGGCCATCGGCGTCGCGAGCGCCTGATCGCCGCAACGGTATCGGTTCTCGCCGCGGCCGCTCGCGGATCCGTCGCTACCTACGACAATGCTTCTCCGGTTGCGCCAGCCCCCCAGGCGTGTATAGTTTTTCTGCCGGGTTTTTCTATCTGATCTGGCCGAATGCTTCGAACCGGCCGGCCCTTTTTTGTATCTTTCTTTCGCTCGTGTTACCCGTGGATAACATGTCTTTTTATACGCCTCTCCTCTTCCACCGTTTTTTCCCGCCTCTCTATGGGTCACTGTTTCCATTCATAAATTCCGATGCCTTAAAGGGTATGCTGCCTTTAACCGGCCGAATCGCGCATTGGCGCAGGATATCCAGCCAATTTTTCACCCGTCGCACTTCTTAGGTGCCGACAGCGCTCGTCATCGATATTTTCGACGAAGAGCCATATACCGATCCTCTGTCCCGCACCTTTTCGCTGCTGCTTTGACAGGTGATACGGCGCAGCAACAGGGGTTCTCTGCCCGGAAAAATACTAGCTTCCTCGTTCCTTCGCGTTTTTGATTAGTTTTATTCGCGTATATAAACGCGAGAGAGTAAATGGTCGAGAACACGCTGTATCAAAGCAGTCGGCGAGTCGACAGTATGTTCGGCTCTGTAAACCACTCCGCGTTTCCTTATTTATCTTCGACTTGCCATTTTCAAGCCTCTCCTTCGATCCCGCGCGCGCACACGCGTATAAGTAATGCTCGTCGTCGGAGCTGTGTCTCGCGAATTCCAATTTTTCTCGAAATTTTTCAACCTCGGAGATTCTCATTCCCGGGAATATTCGCGGTTTTCGTATCGATGATCGCGAGTTACGTGCGCCGTGTATGAACTTTCGAAGAGAAAGTTCCCCTCGAAAGTCGCGCTTGGCTCATCGAAGATTCGCAACGAGATACCCGTGCAAATCTTTTTTGCAAAGAACCCGAGCCTCGTGAGATTCAATGGCCGTCCGAAATTCGCGAACCGCAATGGCGACCGCGAAACTCTGCATCGAGGGGGCAGGGGGCCGGGCTACTCGTGTACGGTGGTGCCGTTGGAAATTGGCCGAGATTCGCCTTAGAAATTGCTTCGAACTGGCTCCGTGCAGGCTCCGATCTTATCTATACCAGATATATGTACGAGCAACGGTGCTCGATACCTATCTTTATCTCTCTCGATATTACGAGCTAGAAGACACTCGGAATTTCCCGGAAAATTTATTAGTCTTCGATCCTCGAATTTGATCTCGGTCATCGGCCAAGTTTCCTAGCAACACTCTATTCGCGACAAATTTTTGCTGCTATATCACATTCCCAGATGTGAAATCGGTAACTTCTGTTGGCTAAATAATTCACGCGCGTGTCTGCAACTACTTTCTATTTCACAGAAATTAGTATCAGCGCGTGTTCAGTGAACAATGGTAGTAACGAGAACGATGAGCTCTAGGAACACACGTGTTTCAAGCGACAGCACAGTGATACATGAACGCAAAGATGTCGCGATTAGCAATTAACTCGTTTGCATCGTGGCTCTACTTAAGGTGCCGTGTTCAGGCACCAACGACGTTCAACTGACGACTAGCCCGTATCACCTACTCGTAATGCCAGTTAAAAGAATTTTCACAACAGAAGTAAAACTTGTTAAGAATATAACGAACCGACGTAGATGAGATGCTCGCAAAAGGGATTAAACGTGATCTGTGGCATATGAAGAATATTCGGCAGCTGGTAATGGGAAAAGTCCGCTCGCGGATTATTCCGCGCTCGGTGATAGGCGACAGTCATAGCTCGCGGAATATTCCGCGCTCGGTGATAAGCGACAGTCGTGGCTCGCGGAATATTCCGCGCTTGGATGCAAATGGGTTAACTAGGGAAATAAATGTTCAGACAAGTTCGACGGTGTCGTTTTCGCGTCAATCGACGCCGCTGCTCGGTACAATATTATAATTTACGAGCGTGCGATATCACTAGCATAAGCGCTCGTCGTTTATCTACTGTTTATACAGACGCGAACAAGAGATGAATTCGTAAGGCTCGGGCTCGTGTATGTACCGGGTGAACTCGTTGGAAAGGAGCGTATCTTCTCGCGGAATTTCAGTGGACTCACGAGGATGGATATCGCTCGCAAAGTCGTTCTCAGCAATTCCCGCAGCTGTCTCGGCAGGAATCGCGATGTCCGCGACTCCAGTAACGTAAACAGATCCCGATTTGCGCCCATTGGCTCTCGTTTTTACTTCTGTCGCGATGAATGCGATTAAAGATAGCTGCGGATTCTCGGAATAGACGCTAGCTCGATATTTCGTCGCATCGCGAACCCAAAAGGTAGGAACATTGACCCTTTGCACTCGAAAATTCTTTTCGCTATGAAGATACAAGGATTCGAAGCTTTTCTGATATTTTTCTAACCTCGGATTCACCATTTCTACCATTTCTTTTGAAATAAAAAAGAAAATTATTTGTATTTTATTTCAATATTCCACGCGTATTTCTAATCTAATTATTGCCTCGTATTTGGTATTTAACTCTTGGGGGCACACGATCTTAATGAAAATAAGAACCCAATCTGCATGGAATTTTCTTTAATATAAAATTAATTACATCAGTAAGAAAGCGTTCATTGTGTAACATAAAATGTTACTCAAAATGAGAAAGAAAATAACAGTTTCAATAAATCCAGTATTACAGAGTGGGCCATACATAGTCCCATCGTGCAACTAATGTTTTATATTGGGATTCTGGGTTGTAATGGTGAAATAACTACGATATATATATATTCTCGTTTGAAGTCTTTCATTTCTCAAGGAGGGTGTATATGCTTCTTCTAATGCTTCTTCTGACAGACTGACCGACCCCTCTAAGACACATCTGCAGCTGTACCCAACTCCGGAGAGTGTCAAGAGGGTACGCGACGCGGTTCGCGCAGACCCCAACTATTTATTTGCACCCTATATCCTAGATTGACTTTTGCCTACAGCTGAACTTATCTTTCCAACATTTTAATTCGGCGGAAGCTCGGTTCGGCGGCGTGTCGGAGCCGTCGCTAGTCTCGCGAAGCTGGCCCATCGGGGTTCCCCGCAACGTGTCTGGAAACGAGTATAGACCGGCGGTGTCTCTGGCCGACACTCCTGTCGACGAATTAGCTCGCCTACCCTTTCATCTCTTTCGTCTCTCTGTCTGTGCCGGCATTCGGCTCTCTGTCCCTTCGACGCTGCCCTCACCGGTCCTTCTCTGCGCTCTCTCTCTCTCTCTCTCTCTCTCTCGCTCTCCTCCCTCTTGCTCCTTTTTCCTCGCTGTTCGCGAGGCTAACGTCCCTCGAGCGAGAAGAACGAGGCCTGCCTGGCTTCTCGACACGACGTAATCCACTAATAATTCAACAGGAGCCAGCCGGGGCGACTCTCGGCACCGCGCGGAACCGCGCGTCCGCGTCCGCGGCGTGGAGGAGGCCGAGGCCTGGTCGAGCGTGCCTCGCCGCTCTCTTTCTTTCGACCAAAGGTTTCCAGAGAAAACCGCGGCTTGTTTGCACGTCTAGGATAAACAGCGGCCTCGTGGAAAGGCCGGATCTCTCGGGGAGTGGAGCGTCACGCGCGGAAAACGGGACTCGCCGCGCTCTCGTCTGCCCCTGCGTGTTTT
>NW_016908877.1:698063-722911 GCF_001483705.2 Eufriesea mexicana | reverse complement strand
CCGTCTCGCTCTCGCTCTCTTTCTCCGTTTCTCTCCCGGCTGCCGTCCGTCACCCCTTTGGCGGCATTCTTTCATGTCCTTTTCGGTTTACAATGTACGTAAACGATCTCCAAGGGGAGTGCTTTGTCTTTTCAAGGGATATTAGATTTGAAACGGGACGCTTTTAGCTCCCCGGGCGATGCCCCTTTCGCGGGAATCGTTTCAATTCAACGAGGAAAATTATTTCGTTTTTATCCCGCGCCGTCCCGAGTTTTCAGCTCTACTCTCCTTTTGTCGCGGTCCGTTGTTACGCAGGCCCTTTCTCTCCCTCTCGTTTACGCGGATCCCTGGAAAATTTTAATTCGAGTGGTCGTGTCGCGTTCGTCGCCAACGGTTCCACGTGCGACCGTTTCAGACCATGGACGCCCTCTTCGCCCTTCGAGCAGCAGCGATGACCGTGCAGCGTGGGAACAAAGACTCGCGCACCGGAGGAACAGACCGTGACCTGCGAAATCGCGAAAGAATGGTAAAGAATGGCGGAAGCATGGTCTTCGAAGCTTTCGTGGCTCGTCCCCTTTTATATAGATTTCGAACGCTCGTCTCGCAAGCTCGCGGCGCCGCACGGTCTGCTTGGACGCTCGTGGCGATAACCCGACGTCGGGCCCATTCGATAACCCTCGGATCGGAATTTCGACTTAATCCCCCCTTCCCCTCGGTGCCATTTTTTAACCCGGAGTAAACGGGCAGACATCCTTCCAATGTTCTTTCCCTCATTTACCCCCCCGGTTTCTCCACGTGTTTACAAAGTCTCGTTAAAATCCGTTGCGCGACGCATTCCTCGGTGCTCCTGTTAAAGGGCTCGTTTTCACGGCGCGTTGCGTCCACGGCGTATGTAAACGAAACAACGAAAGTACGGGAAACAACGAAAAGAAATTCCCTTTGAATGCCACTTTTCGAGGCTGACGCTTCACCTCGAGCTCGAGGATTCTTCTTTTCCGTTGCCGCGAGACAAAAAGCCCATGCCGGAGGCACGAGTGTCTGAGAATTAATGTCGCTAAATTGCCCTCGCGCAAACTCGCCATCATTTCTGCGCTTTCGATGCTATTCGAGTAGCAGTAGTAAATTGTCCGCGGGTATTTACGATTCGAAGGCGTTTCGTCTCGCGGCATTCCCCCCTCCCCGTTTTGCTCCCTCCGCCCGTGTTGCTTGTTCGATGGGAAAAACCGCGTACAGGAAAGGGAATAATTTCGGTTCGTTGGCTATTGATTAAGTATTTATGGGAGGCAAAAAGCGGACCGATTGGTCGGTATCCAGCGATGATATTTTTCACGTGGCCAGTCTGCTCGCTGTTACGCGTATATTAAAAGTTTAATAACGGTGCGGTTTTAAAAGGAAAAAGGCCGCCAGCAGTTGCCTTCAACCCGATTCCGTCGAATCCATTATTTCGATCGTCTACGCTCACAGCGGCACGAGGTTCAATATCGGCTCCGGCGCGATCGCTTTACGAATTTTTCCCCCGGTTTCCTCCTTTTTCCCCTCTTTTTTCCTTTTCGCCGAAGAAAAGCCACTTCTGCCGTTTGTTTCCGCGGCTGTTTTTCAACCGCCTCGGGCCTCGTACCCGTTCGAACCCTCCAACTCGTAAACCATTGTCTCAGCGTCGATACGTTCGGCTTTTTCAACGAAAACAGAGGATTCGCGAAACGCTCGCTTTCTCTCCGAAGCGGAACTCCTTTGAAGGAAATCGTTATTTGCCTGCTATTCGCCTTTAGAACCGCGTGTATCGCTAGAGATACAGCGCGCTCGTAAATTATCCCACGGAACTATTAAAGACGTCCATGCTGTCCGCAGTTTTCTAGCTGAAAGTACTTGGCATCTGATCGAATAGATGATCGATTATTTTCATATCGCAGGATGCCGAAAACGGGACATTTTATCGTCTTCAGCGAACAGGAATAAAATATAAATACGTTCATTCCTTTATCGAAGGAATTCGAGTCTGAGCTAACGGTTTGACGCACCGAAAACGGAATATGGGTGAAAAATTAATGCAAAATAAAAGTGGATTGAAAAGAAAACAACTATTAACCCTTTGCACTCGAGAGGTGACCATCAGTCACCATTTCATAAAATTTGGAAAATCGATATTAATTAATATACCAAATTTAACGTAATGTAACAGTACGCGAGGTATCGAAATCAAATAATTCTAAAATTCTATTATTATACAATTCTTTACTTACTGCTCAAAAAAGTATCGTCTATGATTCTCTATTCTTCCGTAGTGAAAAAATCGTCGAGTGCAAAGGGTTAATTACGAACGGGATTCGAACCCCGGGCCCCACCAGTGTAGGGATTTTCGAATGTCGCCATTTGGTCACCACGGTACTTGGTAACTATGGATACCTGTTCGGAAGAAATCTGTAAAGCTTTAGCAGTTGCCCTTATAGTGATACGTTTTCTCGAACTGCACGACGAAATTTACAAACCTGCCAAGTTTCAGCTAAATCCATGACCGAAAGGACTTGCTGCACTCTCCTTGTAAGGAACTCGCAATTCGCTGTGCACGTCGCTTCGTCTATCGCCTGTATCGTGTGTATCGAGGAACGATCACTTTTGCCGGTTGCTCTCTCGACTTTTCTGCCGGTTTTCCTCTGCGCTTTGACGAAGCCTCCCTTTCCGCGCCGGCTGCCCGCGCTTTGCAAGACGGAAATCGAGCGTGCGAACGGCTTTCGTCCGATTCTCGTGGAACGCTCCATTAGGAAGGAACGCCGGCTGACCCCGGTTCGTGGCAAATCAAAATCAAAGCTGCCTCTCTGCTAATAGGATCGTTAATCGACTGCTATAATCCGTGACGGGGATCGGCCTTCGCTAATTTCCGCGATCAACATTGCGCATACACTTATGGCTGCGCGTATCGCGTTTCATCGCGTGATACGCGGTTTAATCTTCCCTCGAGCCTAACGTCCCCGCATTATCGACTTTCTTCTCGCCTTTTTAACTTTTTAACCGAGATTTAATGCTCTTACGTCGCCTCCCATCTCCGCTTTTTCCGCCTCGAACGCGAAAAAATTTTTCGATATCCCGGGTTTCATTACCGGCCGTGCAAAGTTGTCCACGTCTCGGCGAGGTATTACCACCTGGGAGAAGCTTCTCGAGCGATCGATTGCCTTTTGCGCCAGTGACACGAGGCGTGAAACGAGCAGAGACCTCTCGGAAATTTTCACCGTGGATTTCCAGCAGTGTATGGCCACACTGCCCGATCAGGCGAGTGATCGTGGTCCTCGATAATTCGTCGAGGGGTTGTTTGTTAGCGGAAAATAGCCTTGGACTCTTGGGATACTCGCGGGGGCCGGAAGCACGCGAATTCTCGCGAATCTTTGCGAACGATGCTTAACTCGGAACAGCGTCTAATTGCAGGCAGGTGCTCCAGGATATCTTGCCATTCGAGTCGAGTACTCTTTAATAAGGTACACGAGCAGCAGACGTATATACGCACAGTGGCGGGATTTCTATGCGATTTGGATTCACTCACGCTTCCGAAAGCTACATCGTCCGATCTCCTTAATGAAAGAGACTGCTTAACGAACGTACCTATTAATAAACCAAAAAGTTGGGATCCTATCTTGGCAGGTACAGTTGTACCCCGATTTATACGCGTCCTCTCGGCTTGTCTCGCCGCTTACAACGCCATCTATGTTTGTTTCGTGGACATGTGTCGCGTGTACACGCATACGCAACTAGTCCCATATGTATACGCGACAAAATGATAGCACGGACTGCAGTTTTCAATGCTTCTCGAGTTACATACGTGAAAAATGGCCGCGACAAAATGATAACACGGGTAGCAACGCGACAGATCAGCGAGATTTTATTTTTTGAAAATGGAGAGGCTTGTATATTTTCATGCCATGAATCCGAATCTGGAAGTAAAAGCTTCTCGCTATTATAGGTTCATGAAATAAATAAAAAGCTTCGATTTTTACTATTTTTACAAAAATACTCTAAAGCTAGTTATTTTTCTTCAAAATTTTTATCAACTTCTTTCCATAGTACCAACCTGTAAAATCCCCTGTAAAATCAAATTAGATTTACAATCAAACGATTTCTTTTGAAAAGTCGATGTTGAAAAGAGAAGGTACGAATAAATAATTTATAAGACCCAAAGTTTGAGAACGAATGTTTATATAAATATTAGACGAGAATTGGGGAATATTAGGCGAATTGCATCGCCTAAATTACCCTCTTGATAACTCGAATCGTTCAGTTCTAGAGAAATTCTCGAAGCTAGATTCCACCACCCTCTTTGAGGAATAAAAGAATTGTATCTAACCTAATTATTTTATAATTACAAACCCATGACCCTAATAAATAATTTCCAAATTCCTCATTTAAAATTTCGCCAAGATTCTTCCTCTTCTTCCTCATCGGGTCGTGATTTTTCGGGAGAGTTCCGGGGAACGAGGATTTCATTAGCTTTCAAAATATTCGTCTTTGGTTGATTTCATTTCGATTAATTCGGAATAACACAGGGTTTGCAACTCGCCCGTTATCATGAAACCCATAATCCCAATAGCCGAGATAGTTACTCGAAAGCACTGAAAATTATACAGCGCGCTATGATTTTGCCGCGTAGTGTTGTATATGCTTCGCGGTATGGGGACGCTAATTCCAGGATTAATTAAACGAATACAAATGCGAGGTATGACTGTACTCTTGGGAATGTTGGCCGTTTATCGAGTCACGTTCCGGAAGAAAAAGCGGAGGAGAAGGCTGGAACGCGAAATCGAAATGTTCACGCTGCTCGTCGCGCGTCGTCTATCAAAGGAGATCTCTATCCGACGCGGTGGGACGAACGCGCGTCGCGTTTGCGGTAATTTGGCGAAGTCTGGCCACAGCTCGAGCGAGACTACTGTGCCCTGTCTGGGTGGTCCGTGTCGTAACGCGTTCGACTCCCCCGAAAGATTACACGCATCTGTCGACGTGTTCTCGATCCGTAGCTGATCTCCCCCTCGGAAAAAGAAATATCGCCTTACATCCGACCGACCATGCCAGTCTGCTCGTTAGGGCGTTAGTGGCCCCGGTTTTATTCCACGAACGGCGGCCTCCTTTAATTTTTAATTATTTTCCTCGCTATCCTGGCGCGCATGCACCGCGGCGTACACGAAGCCTTAAGAGAGGAAGAGGAATCGGGCAAAGTACCACACTGTGTGTGTGTGTTCGGAGAAAATTCGCGAGCGGCGCTGGTGCCGGTGAGAAAATGGGAATTCCGTGAGAAAGGAAGCAGCGGCGTGCGCGCGGCCGGAGGAAAGGGTGGAAGATTTCAGGGTCATCCTTCGATCCAAGGTTGCAGAGGTCGGCTGCTCCGCGAACGGGCTGTGGCTGCAGGAGTCAGCTCGCCACGCACGCGCGTCTTCCTCGGTGTTTACACGAAAGTTAATCTCGACTGTGTGGTGGATGCCGGAGAAGCGACAGGGAACGCCGGCAAAGGTGGGGCGCGGTTGGACGTTGTCGGTGTACGCGATGATAATAATAAACGTTGCTCTCCCTCCCGATCCTCTCTCCTCCTCTCACGCTCTCTCCGTTCCTCCTCCGGCGACCGCTGCCCTTCGCCTTTCTTCCCGGTCCGCGCTCGCTCCCGCTTTCCTTTTCTTCGTCTTTTCTTCTCTTGCTCTCACTTAGCGCGCGCGCTCCCGGCGGTGCCTTTGATCTCTCGCTTCGTTTGTGCATTTAAACACGGCTTTCCGAGTAGTGGAGAGAGAGCCGGCCTGAGCGGAGCGGCGCTCGAGGAGGACACGGGGGTAAAGCCCGTAATACCGACAGAGATCAACGTCGCGGCGAAGAGAGAAAGAGAGAAAGAGAGAGAGAGAGAATCCAGTCGAGTGGTGGAGAAAAATCTCGTGGAGACCTCAGAGACGTAAAGTGAGTTTCGCGATTACAAACGAGCCCTCCTTATGCCCCTCCGTCCCTCCCTCGCGTCCTCCTTCACCGACCATCTTCTCCGGGCCTCTCCTCTCTCCCACTTTCCCTCTGTCGCCGTCATGGTCATCCCTTCGCGATTTTTCCTTCTTCCTTCCGAGCCTTGTCGCTCTTTATTGTCGCATTGTGCGCCGACGACGGGCGGCAGCCCTCGAATATCTTCCTCCTCGAGGATAACTCCTCGAGATTAATGCTCCTTAATGGACTCAATGCCGGAGAAGAGCGCGCGGGCATTTTAACGCGGCCCTTTAATCCGCTCGCGTACCCAGGGCCCTGTACGCCGCCGAAAGGGGCGAAGGAACGAGCCGAGCAACGCCACGTGGACCATCGCCGAGAGGTAGAAAGGGGTGGCTAGGCCTCTACCGCGGCACCCTGCGACCGCTTCGCCCTCCGCTCCGGACGTTCAGCCGCGGTTTAAATACCCGATCGCGATGCTTCGTTATTAAACCGGAGCACGAGCCGATTTCGCACGCGCGCGCGCGCGGAGTAAGACGGCGGAGAAAGAGATCGGAAAAACCGCGCGCATTGGCGGAAGGGATTAATTCGCAAAGTAATCAGCCCCGAGAAACTGTAGAAAAGCTGGCCTCTCGACGCGTCTCGTCTCGTCTCGTCTCGGCTCGGCTCGACTTCGACGCGATAAAAAAAGCGTCGACGAGCAGAGAGGCATCGTCGTGGGTAAAAGTAAAAGGATTGGACAGGCTGCGCGGGCTCAGTCGGCTGTTAATAATGCCACCTCGGGGATGCGCGGAGCGCGCGCCGAGTAGTCGTCTCCATTTCACGGCTAACCAGGCATCCATGCGGAGTAAATTCCTGTTCCCGCCACTTTTTTCGGGAACTCGCGGATCGCTTCTACCCTAGCCGGTTGTCGCGTTTCCCTTTGAATCGATGCGTCGAACCAGGAGAACCCGGTCCCCGGATAGGCCGCCGTGCGCCCGGGAATCAAAGGGTGCGCGGGAAAATTAAGGAGCAGCGCAGCGATTCGCTAATGACTCGCGCGCGCTCTCGTCTTTGAGCTCCTTCCCAGCGTGCCGAGATTCCCCGATCGGGAATGATAATCTTGTAATGCACCGCGTGGATCGATGACGGACGAGCGACTGGGACGCGACGTATCGCGGAATGCAACCGCGTCGCGATGCTGATAATCCGACGACGAGAATCGTGGCCGCGACGATCGCGAGGCTATCGCTTCGATCGATCCGAGCGTTTCCAGAGCGGAGAGTTACGCTCGAGGAGAACGGGGACCGGTTAAGCGCCGGCGTTCGAGTATCGGAAGCGGAAGCTAGAAATTACGGTTTCCGGCCGCAAGTCGGACGAGGACGACGATCGATCGCGGACGAAGGGTAACGAGTTAAATTAACGGAGGAAGCCTTATCGCTCTGACGGTCTCCGGTAAACTGTCCGTAAGTTACCCCCAGATATCTGTCTCGAGTTTCCTCCCTGGTACTCCCCGGGATCAACTCGTCGTTGCCCCCCTTTCGTTAACAGGTTACCTGTCCCTGCGGTCTTTGCTTTACCAATCTGCTGCCCCTCTCCTCTGCGGTTGTATATCCTGGTTCAACCCGGAATATCTCCAGGCTGCCCCTATCGTCACCGGATGACGCGTGCGTGGCATAAGTCGCGCGAAATATCCGGCGAAACTGGCGCTGGTCGTCGGAACGGGTCGGCGGAATAAGAACGTGGCCGGGAATACGAAAACGGGGCGATTCGATTGCAGCGCCGACTGGCGGGAATCCTATCTACGAAGAACGCGGTGGAAAGCGCGATTATGGAACCGTGCGGAATTCCGGAACGGAGAAAGAGCAGCCGCGTAGGACAATGGGAGGGAAAGCAATTGCCAACCGTGGACGAGAGGCGAAGAAGGAGACGAAGGACAGAGAAGGAGAAGGAGGGGGAGGTGGAAGAAGAAGAAGAAGAAGCAGGCATGGGGTGGAAGAGTTGCTCTCTGGGAATGTCAGGTCGATTCCGTTCTCGTTCCTTTTTGCTCTATCGGAACGACGGTCTGAGAGCGCGTGTGTAACCTACCGGCGAAACCACCGCACCGAGTCCACGGATTTAATCGAATCAAATAAAACATCCCCGTCGAAGCCATCTGTCCCTCTTCTTTCTTCTTCCTGCCTTCCTTCCCCGCCCTCTCCTCGTTTTTTCCCCCCTTCTTTCGCCTCGGGCCGTGCCTTTCTTTTTGCCCGTTCTCGCGTTCGATTCGTCCTGCATCCGCGACAGGACTCGTCCAGACGACGCCGGCTACCAGAAGGACTCGCGGGTTACCGGCGAAAAAAGTACAGACCGAATGGTGGACGAAGAAGAAAGGAGTTAGTTCCCTCGACGTCGACTTTCGGCGATGTCCTCTGGTTTGCGCGGAACAAACGCTTCGGGGCGTCCTCCTTTTTTCTTAATTTACCCAGACTTTGTCGAAAGACGTCGGCAAATAACTTCACTCGCGTTTTAAGGATTCACGAACCACCGAGAGCCGCCTTTCCCGTTTCGACCGTTTCTTTTTCGCTTCCCTTTTTCTCTCTTTCTTTATCTTCTCTCTGTTCGAGGAAAGGGTCGGCGGACTTACTCGATACCATCCTCTACCCTCTTCTCCTCGACGTCGCTTTTTGTACTCGGCAAACGACCTTGCTCTTGAAAATGATTCTTCTCGATCCACGAACTGGCTGTCGCTCTTACGGCCCACCGCTATTTACCGCGTGGCTTTCGCTACCAGTCGCTTTGCCTCCCGTTGTTGCTGTCTCCTCTCGTGCGAAAGGGAACGTACGCGAGAGAGAGAGACTCGCGAGCTGCGACGGGCACGATTCACCCTCTGAAAGTATTTACCGATATCGAATGAAATTTGCATGCGTAGGAAAGCGCGACAGCGGGAGGTCGTTAAATTATTCGCAAGACGGCGGTGGGCTGATCGATCCGTTGGAATTTCTGTTTCAGGGATCAGCGAGGCGAGCGTGCAGCTGCAGCAACCTAAGTTACCCACCGCGATCCGCGTGGGAGGCGAAATTGAACTTCGATGTCACGTCGACGGCTCTGGAGACATGAAATACGAGTGGTTCAGGTTCGTTACATAACTTGCTGCTATTTACCCGTGCACCGTGAAACAACCCCGGGCCCGATAATTCCGGAAAAGCCGCGCGACTCCGAGGGCGAGTCGCACCCCTCTAGCCTCTCTCGACTAACTTCAATCTCGCGTCGCGTAACTGACACCCGTCGTTTACGTAACTACCCTTGAATTATCAAGCGACATTTTCCTTCGCCCTCTCTCCGTCCCTCGCTAGCCTGCGCTTTTCACCTTTCGCCTCGCCCTCGCGAGTTTGCAACCCTTCTCTCGTCGACGTCGCGTCGAAGCTCGCGGTAGCTCGCGCCCGCGCGCCTCTATCGATGGAAAATCCATCGCTCCAGACGCCTCTTTCGCGCTCCGGCCTTTCCACGCTCGAGAGACACGAATAATTTTTTTTTCTTTTTTCCGTTTTCTCTCCCGTAGAAATCACGAAGCGATGGTGGGAAGCGATCGGATCGAGATCAAGAAGAAGAAGCTGCACGTACACCGCGCGGTGCCCGAGGACAGCGGTATGTACAGCTGCCTGGCGAGGAACGATGCAGGATCCTCCCCGAAAATGGAGAGCTTGCCCCTGGTGGTCTCGGGCAACGACACCGCCACGATAAAGGTCGTTCCCAGGAATCTGATCGCGAAACGCGGAGAGCCGGCCGTTCTACACTGCGTCTTCGAGGACGCCGATTCCGTTCAGTGGTTCTTCAAGGATATCGGCCCGCTGGAAACCGACGACGAGAGGACCGTCTTGGACAACGGCACGCTGATCATACACTCCGCCGAGCACAGGGATCAAGGATTCTACTCTTGCCACGGCAACCGAGGCGAGAGTACCATCAGTTACACCGTCGATCTTCAGATAGCCTGTAAGCGTTGCTTTTCAACACTGGTCCGTCTGAAGCCGATGTTCTCTAGAAGCTTGCTTCATCAGAGGACATATGTCGTGTGTCGCAGATTTGATGAATCTCTCGGCTGCCTCGTTCGAGCCCCTGCTACCGAACCAAGTGGCCGTGGTAGGCGAGGATCAGGAGTTGCAGGTCAGCTGTTTGGAACCCGCTGGCCTGCCACCGCCGGAAGTCTATTGGGAGGACCCCACGGGACACATCATAAGCGACTCTGGCCCCGTGCGCGTTCAGGATAACACCCTGATCGTTGCCAAGGCTCGCAAAGGCGAGGACGACGGCAATTACACTTGCATCGCGGAGAATATGGCCGGGAAGAGCGATATATACGCCCGAGTGGTGATTTCCAGTAAGTCTACGACGCATCGCGTTATCTCTCGAGCGCTTCTCTTCCTCTTCGCTGCTCCTTCTCTCCCTTTCTTCCCCGTGTTCACGCGACGTCCGCTTCACACGCGTCTTTTCAGCCCCGCCGATGCTGATAAGCTCGCCGGAGAGTCAGAGCGTAATGGAGGGAGACTCCGTGACGATGACGTGCTCCTACTTCGGCATGGACCCGCCGGTCACCCACGTTCGCTGGCTGAAAGACGGGGAGCCTCTGAAAGAGACCGGCGGCCCGACGAGACATCGAGTAACCGATCGCTACGGCAACGTGACCCTGCACTTGAGGAGCGCCGACCTGTCCGACAAGGGCAGCTACACGTGCGAGATATCCACGAAGGGCTTCCCGTCGATATTTTCGGAACAGGCCAGCCTCACGGTCGAGGAGAAGCTCAAGTTCTCCCCGCAACCGGTGGACAAGCGACTGGAGCTCGGCTCGACGGCCAAAGTGCCGTGCAAGTCTCAGGGTGCCACTAATCCGACTGTGAAGTGGATCAAGGAGGGGGCAGGCGAGGAATTCCCGAAGCATGTGCAAGATATCAATGGAACTCTTCACTTCAATGGGGTTCTCGAGGAAGACAAGGGTCGCTACACGTGTGTAGCCAGCAACGCGCAGGGATCGATCAACCACACGATCAGTATCGACGTAGTCAGTAAGTGCGATTTCTCTCGCCGAGTCTGGCGAACGTTACAGGTAGGCTAGGTCTCCCCTGTACCGTGATACAGTCGTGTCGTTCGTTACAGTCGCCCCAAAGTTCACCATACAGCCGCAGAATCCGACTGAGGCGATCGAGGGTTACCCGGTGATGTTGCACTGCGCGGCCGAGGGCGACCCTAAACCGACCATACAGTGGGACCGAGACTCTCGGATGAATAATCTCAACAATTCCCGCTTCGAGGTGCTCGGTAATGGCAGTTTGTACATAAAGGAGGTGTACCTGGGCGACGAGGGAAAGTACGGGTGCACGGCGGGCAACAGCGGCGGGTTGAAGAGGGAGGAAGTTCAGTTGAACGTGAAACGTAAGTTTATTCGCAGTGCGTTTTCCGTCTTGGAGTTAGAATTTTCAGCGAGGGAAAGCAGGGGTTCGTTAAGCGAAGACGGGGTACCATTTGTTCGCAGCCGGTGACTCGTACAGATTCGACATGGACGCGGAAGTGCCGAACGACGGACCGCTGATGACGAAGACGGTTATGATCACTTTGGGCGCGGCCGCGGCGTACATGGTGCTGACGGTGGTTCTCATGACGTACTATCGTTATCGTCGTAATCGCAGGAAGCAGTATCTCCACGAGCAGACAGAAGGTATCTATCTTCTCCGATCGCTGCGCGAAAGCGTTGCGGACCTGGCGCCGTTGTAGCCGCGAATAATCCGCGAATAATTTCGATCGCGCAGAGAAACTGGAGAACGGAGAGGTGCAGGAGGAGCAGACCGAGCTGAAAGAGACGAGCAACAGCAAGATGAACTCGACCAGCAAGAGAAAGGAGAACCGCGATTCGCACAACAAGAGCGACGGCGCGGACACCGCTCAGAGTCAGAGCAGCAACCAGTCGAAAAAGTCCAAGTCGAACTACGACAAGATCGCCGTGTCGCGTAGCAACTTGAAAGACCTGAAGCCTCTGGGCCGCGGCGAATTCGGGGAGGTTTACTCCACCAAGTACCAAGTGGACGGCGACAAGGAGAGCGTGGTGATGGTGAAGAGCCTGATCAACACGAAAGACGAGATGGCGCTGCAAGAGTTCAAGCGTCACCTGGACCTTTTGCACAAGCTGAACCACGAGAACGTGGTGAAACTGATCGGTCTGTGCCGCGAGGAAGAACCGGACTACATGATACTCGAGTATACCGACTGGGGCGATCTGAAGCAGTTCCTGATCGCCTCGCGAAAGGACAGCAACACCAGCCCTACGCACGAGTCGAAACCCCCGCGAGCGCCACAGCTGTCGGTCGCGCAGATCCTCTCGCTGTCCAATCAGGCGGCGAAAGGGTTGAAGCACCTCGCGGACAATCGTCTGGTACACAAAGACATCGCCGCCCGAAACTGTCTGATCGCGAGTAACCTGACGATCAAGATCTCGCTGCCGTGCATGACCAAAGAACCGTATCAGCAGGAGTACACGAAACACCGAAACCAGGTGATCCCCCTTAGATGGTTGCCGTACGAGGCGGTCTACGAGGACGAATATTCGACCAAGAGCGACGTGTACTCGTTCTCCTGCCTCGTGTGGGAGATGTTCCACCAGGGCGAGTTGCCGTTCAACAAGATGAACGACGAGTCCGTGTTGGCCGCGCTGAAAACTCAAACACTGGCGTGGAAGCCGCACAAAGCCGCGCCGCCCGCTCTGCAGGAGCTCCAAGCTCAATGCTGGGCCAACGATCCGCGAGAGAGACCGACCTTCGACGAGGTGGTCTCGAAAATAGGTGAAATTGTCGTCGACAGTTGTCTCTAGATTAATCGGCAACGCCACGAGGCTCTAAATCGGAGATACCGCGATAGGGGTAACGATCGCGAGAACCCCGGCGCGATCCCGCGATGATTACCCGTGTCGCGGTATTCTGTCGCGTCCATTAGATCCGTAAGAATATAATTTATTTCTCACAGAAGGATCCGCTCCAATGACTGCTAACGTCGGATTAAGTAAGGATACGTACGATCCAGTACACGCTACAATATTATACGACTAACGCAATATTTAGTATTCAATATCAGTGTAACGATAGGTATATCAATCACCGCACATCGAATATTCGTAAGATACGCTATATCGTCGTTACGGCAGAAATCGCAAGCTACAGTGTGAATGCATCGTTAAGAAAGTATCATGACCATATCAATATCGAACGATCGACGATTTTTATATCCCGCCTAATTCACGTTTACACACTTTGTATCCCGTTAAGGTCTAAGGCTTAAGGATTATTTATAGCGTACACTTGCGTCTCACACACGTATAAATATTATATATAAATCCGATGATATATATGGGGGTGCCTACGCGGTGTGAGTCGCGCGATCCGAGCTTTCCGTGCTGCTCTCGGTCGTTGCTGCGATATCCGACTCGGTGCCCCGAATAATCGCGATCGCGGGCCCACCCCGCGCGCGCGCGCGCGCCACGCGATTAGGGAGAGAGAGGGAAAGAAGCCAGGAGCGATTTTACTCGATGTCGACTCGAAGAGGATAAAAGCAAACGGCCTTGTATATACCGTGGGTGTAAGCGTAAGTTTGTTCGTTAAGTACAATCGCGAGATTCGAGTTTTTCATTTCTCTTCTCATCGATAGACACCTCCGAGGGATCGCGACGCTACCGTTCTCATTGTTTCTCCTTTCTTTCCGAGGGAACACACACTCCTTGCGCTTGTTCACGTTAGGAAATAGGTCGACGAAGACGAGAAAACGAGACGAATTTACCCGGTCACGTAGAAATTCTGCATCGAGTACCATCTCAGAGCCTATTTTTGCACTCGAGGGAGTATAGACTAGGAATCTCTCATTATGGCCTTTCATCGACCGAACTCTCGCCCCTTAGGAGACGGATCGTCCTTGCGGCTGGACACGTCGACTGCGTCCATATCAGGAAATTTGTACAACGAAGCCGTTCCCTTTCGTTTCGTTCCCTTCTCCTTTCGTTTCGCAGATGCAACTATCGAGGAAAAGGCTGTTGTCGCCCCCGTGGCGTTTGGTTTCCGGCGATGACTCGCCAAGGGTAGAGAGAGAACCGCGAGCAAATTTTTAGTCTTGCAAGAATTAAACGCAGTAGGATTATAGAGGGTTACGATTCGCAATACTCGATACGATCGTGCTAGGCACGCGCTATTTCGGATGTGCTACCACGACGACTATCATAGCCGCCGCGTATACGTACACGTACAGAGCTGTCGCGTCGCGACGCGCCACGTCGGGACGTCGAAGATCGCGAGCTCGCGAGAGAAGATCGGTATTCGAATTATTCCTCGGCTCTGCACACGTACGCGCATATAAAATATATAATGTATCATATACGCATCTAGATGTACGAGACAGTAAGATAAACACTGCCAATGAGTAATATCCGTAACGTTAAAGGTTCTCATAATCATAGCGAATACGACCATTCCCTAATTTAATGCACCCTCGTCGCATCGAAGGTATCGTGGGGAAGAGGGACACCCCTGTCCGCGTGCCTACGCAAATCACGATTTTGCAAGGGCGCTTCGAACGAAACGTCCTCGTCGAACGCTCGTCTCGAGAGATCTCGAGGGATCGATCGACGAGCGGGGGTTCTAGCGAGTGCGCTTGCAAAGGTCCGGCCTGAATCTTGAAATGCTTCCTAAATGTTCGCAGTATACGCCAAGAAATATTCTTGTAATGTAAAGTACGTTAGGAACATACCTTGCAGCAACTTGACTGGCGGTTCGTAATCGTTGCAAGGCCAATTAGTCGACCTGTCAAGGATCTAACAAGGATCTAACCGCTCGTATCATTCGCTGACCGAATTTTCCGGGACCGTGACGACCCTCGTCTGGTCCCTCGTTCGATCGGGGGGACCTAGACCCTCGAATCTCGTTTCAACCACTCGCGCTGGAAAGACGTGCCACGCACGTCGTAATGCCTTTGTCGCGGAATCGCCAGCCAGCGTGGTACACGCGTCATCGGGCAATTGAAACAATGGACTGTGAATTTCTTGCCAGCGCAAGTGGTCGTTAACGCCGTTTAGCGATTCGCGAGCTGTCGCAGCCATCGCTCGCGCCGCTTCTCGGCCGATTCCGCGCGACTTCGCGAGACGAGGGGTCCGCGCGCGTCCGACGCACCGACACACACGAAACACACACGCTGCGCCAGTGATTTTTAACGAAGCAATTTATTACGTCTAATGTCTAGTCATACACGGTGAGAAAAGCGTAAGCGAGCAACAAACTCAAGATCCAATTTTTACACGAACTTTCATATCCCTAGGCGTTTTGTAATCGATTTCTTTTTTACAGTATTTTGTAAATATTTGTACTTTTTTATCTACATCGTACTTATGAATCTTTGAAATAGTATGTGCTACGATTAAATAAAGGTGAATAAAAATGGAACACCCTGCCCTCTTTTATTTCCCCGAGATTCTTCGAGATCCTGCGGGATCGAAGGTTAGGGTAGTGTAGGAGTTATAGGAAAGAAGAGAAAGGGAGAAAATTAAATTCTGTTAGTTTCAACTAAGAGAATATATATTTTGTATAAACTGATATGGCGGCGAGGCCTGGCAAGGAACTGAACTGTCGCGTTCCTAACGCCGCTGAAAAAGAGAGATTGACTCAGTCGCCATTTAATCAAATTCTAAAGATGGATGTTAATTAATATATCAAATTTACAATTACCCAACGATGCGCGGAATATCGGAGTAAAATAATCCTACGTCTTAAATTGCATACGATTTCTTATATTTCTTATATGCTTTAAAAATATCGTCGACCTTATGGCAGAAAGTCTTCGAATTACTAATATCCTATAACGAAAAGTCGCCGAGTGCAAAGGGTTAACCCTTGGCGGCACATGTATGCGTTTTGGGGAAGCTATTCGACCGGGGTCGAGGAACGCATATATGCCTAAGTTCGACGAAAACAACTGTCACGGCCGAAGGACGCCTAAATGCGTCCCTGTGACCGAGAATCACAAATAATCGCTTAGTGTTGCGGCCCCAGAACCCTGGCGTCCCAAGTTAAATGGTGGACTGTTTTACGTCCTTATTGCCAGCGTCGCCATGAACGAAAATCGCGTTTAACCCTTCGACTGTCACGCCGAAATCACACGTTTCGCTCAGGACGTCACGGGAGTATTTTTGCTATTCAAAGCATATGAGCGTTTCGGCCACCAATGACCATCGTGGCGTCAAAGGAGAAACCGTGGCCGATCATATACGACCAACGTGACAGTGTTAAGCAGAAACGAGCGCTGGTACTTTCGAATGACCCGCGGCACGGTTCGGGGTTAAAACAAATGGCGGTGCACGTCCTCGCCAGGTCAATACCGGCCCAGGCTACGCATTCGTCGTCGTTGCACTTTAACGGAGAGGAAGGACGAAGAAAGACGTACGCCGGTGTATTACCTAATCAAATTTATTTTTACTTAATATTTCGTGGTACAGTCTATGTCTATTACGATATATAAAATAACGTAGTCGTCGAATGTAAATGGGTGAAACGAAAGAACGTTCGTAACGCCGACTGAACAAGCGCCCGGAAAAGAAAATCGAGTCAGAGGCAGTCGTACTGTGATTATTAAATACTTTATGAATATTTATATTTATATATTTATATATATTTTTCGTATATGTATAGGAAATCAACGTGTATACGAAGAGAAAACCGATAAACGCAGTTTGACGCGAAGAGTATGTTTAGTAATATTTATATATTTATATATAAAGTCTAATGAATTACTTAATCCGTTACTTAGTACTTAATTCATTAATATAGTAGCAGCCTCACTCTCTAAATAGTACTAAATATAATAATGGTATAATGCGGTAATTATCGTTAATATAGATTATTAACATTATAAATAATCATCGTCAGAATCGTATAATAAACAATAGTACAAGGTGTTTTTTGTGATTTTAGTGTTTTTTTTTTTTTTTTTTTAAATGTTATCATATAGTAATAATCACAATAGCGTATTCTGAAAAATAGATCAGGGTCCCGTGGGCAGAGAGCGGAGTACCTCGTTATTACCAAGCATCCGTTTCTTTCTTTCCGTCGTATGTCTTCAGCCTCGAGAGAGACTCGTGCAAAACTCGACGATCCGAACACACCCTCCCCCCTCGCGATCGATCATTCGCGGATAGACGCCGATCGATCGATCGTCGAAAACCACGATCCAGCTTCGCTCGATCCCCTCAGGGAGCGAGTGATAAGCATCGCGCAATCGTAACGACGCCATATCATCCTCGAGAACATCGATCGAGGTACCAGCGATCGATGATCGCGGAATCGACGTTCGATCGGCCGAATGACAAACCGCGCGCGTCCCGACTCTCGATCGCGTTCGAACGTCGATCGGTCGTTTCCGCGAAACGCGAAAATATCCGCGGATGATCGATCGGCAAGGATCGATCGATCGACGACACGGGGGAGGGAGCTCGATCGCGACGTCGGCGAGTTCGTCACGATTAATCTACGTTAGTCGTTGTTACGATCGCGGTTCCTCTTCCACCGAAATCGATCGCGGCTGTCCCCCCCCCCCCCCCCCCCCCGCCGCGATTTTTCCCCGACAACTTCGTTCTCCTCTGCCTCTCCCTCTCGTCCGCCTCTCTTGTTTTCGCTTTTTAATCGCGTCTCTGCCGCTCTGCCTAGGGAACCCACTATAACAGGGCACTATGAACAGCAGTCTGCTGGCTAAGTGACTTTCCGAATCTACAATCGCTCCTCTTCATTTTCTCCCCCTTGCTCGCCACCCTCTTGCTCTCTCGTTCTCTCGTTCCCTTTCGCTCTCTCTCGTTCACTCCCTCTCTCTCTCTCTCGATATTCCGCGTTTTTCGTTCGTTCCTCCGCGTTCTTCCTGCTCGATCTTTCGCTCTAGGCTCGCCCTCCATCCCTCCCCTGCCTCCGATCCACCCTTCGTGCTCCGCGAAAGCTCGCCACCGTGCTTCTCCGAGCTTTTCTTCCGCCACGAATGCCTTCGCTCCTCTTTTCCTTGATAGCGAACTATGTCAGGCATAACAGACGCAATACGGTAATGGAAACGAATCCCCTTTACCCTCGCGCTCCCATTCAGCCCCGTCCGGCTAGCGTCGCGGCGCTCCTCGTCACGAAGGCAGCGAGCGTCGCGAGAACGGCCAACGATCGTCTTTGGGATTTCCTTTTCATTCGCCATTTCCTCGTCGATACGGACGATATTCCTTCCTTTCTTTCTTTCTTTCTCGCCGATTATGCGTCGTAATCGCCGTCGCGACGCCGCGCGAGGAGGACAGCGAGGGCGAGCCGAAGAGTAGCGTCGCTCTTCCCGAACAAATCTTTCGGAAATCCATCCACCTCGGGATCCACAAAAGCACTCGTTGCCAGCATGCTTCTCCTATGTCAGCATTCACACTACGTGTCAGCCGATAGTAAATCACTACTGTACCTTTTTTCGCGTTATGATATTTTTTACCTTACGTTTTTAATTATTTTTTTTTTTTTTTCTTCGTTAATATTAGACGTGCCGTGTCTCTACCGTCAGTCTACTGCGAAAAAGACTACTTATCGTTCTTCCTCTAGCTCTCTTACTCCCTCTCCGTGCGTCGCTCCCGATCTCTTTCCACCCCTCGCAGGCTCTCTCGCAGTCTCTCCCGCTCATTCTCTCGACTCATTCTCACGATCTCGCGCGCGCTCTCTCACTCTCTCTTTCTCTCGTCGTCGCTCACGGTTCGCTCTATAATCTTCAGTACTTCACCGCGTTACATAATCATCTCCTGCGTTTATAAAGAGTATTATATAATATCATTCTCGTGTCGTTACAATATAATTATCGGCAATAATATACCTTCGGTATTAATGCAATATCGTTATTATTAGTATTATTAATATTATTATTAATTATTATTCATTCCCCCGGTACTGTACTCTTTTAAAATCGGCGCGACTGCCGGGCGGGAACGGGCCCGCGACCAGGCCCGTACCAAGCAGCCGCGTGAACAAATGCAATTTTTTTCCCGCGCCATCGAAACGTTGCGCCGAAAATTTTCCCATCCCCCTCTCTCCCGCCGCACTCTCTCCACACGTTCTCTGTCACCCCGTGATCAGCACACACGTTCGCAACGTACAACGCACTCACGCACAACCCATTCACTCCGCCTCGCGCCGGATTAGTTTCGAATGGTGTTCTCACTAATAAATTACTGCGAATCGCACGATCAGCGTGCGATAATAACGTCAAAGGCCCCCACCCCTATCGTTTTTACCCCGAAATCTCGTGACTCTGGTCTACGAAATTCGCTGGCGACTCGGATTACGCAAAGCCCGACAGTCGAGCGTTTCTCACCCCTAACCGAGTAAAACTCTTACTTCTTACAAAGTTCGAAAGTTTCTGCCCCTCTAGACGCACCTTTTGTAGCCCGTTTTCTCTCTTTTCTTCTTCTTTTTTTTTTCCTCTCTTTTTTGCTTTTTCTCCCTTTCCTCCGTTTCTCTTCTCTCTCTCTTTCTCTCTGCGTGATCTCAAGAAATCGGGAAGAATAGTAGCGTGTGCTCACAGACGAGGAGCGTGAAAAACATGCGATAGAACGACTGGAAAAATTATGCCGTTGATTCCGTTGTAATTGACAATGGATACACCTATGCAGCCTAGAAAACAGAAACTTGTCGAGGCGTTGACGAATGCGCTGACGACGACTGCTGGGCGATAATATCGGGGCCGGGGGAAACGGGCGGATTAATCGAGACGGCGAGATCGGCCCGAGCGTTCCCGACGCGGACGTGGGCAGAGATTCTACGAATTAACCGTTCACTTTTTCCTTTTTTCTTTTTTTTTTCTTTCTTTTTACAAACGCCCCGAGGAATCGCAGTGACGTACACAGAGAGGGCCTCGACGCGTGGACTAATCGGTCCCGTTTTCCCCATATTCAACAACGGCTCGCGTGTCACGCGGTTCACGCGTACGACAATGGCGCGCCAGAGTCACGCGTTTAACAGTGGCGTTTTTCTCCCTCTTTTTTTTCGTTTTCTTCTTTTTTCTTTTTCTCCTCTTTTTTTTACAATACGTCGACTTAATAGAAACTCGACTCTCATGCCGGATTCTCTTTCACCCTGGTTCCTTTCGCACCCTCCTGCTCTTTCCTCGACGAATCGCACGATCTCGCGGATATTTGTTGAAAGGGTGGCCGCACGCACGCCCCCTCCCCAGAAATACCGCGCGTCACACCCTTGGCCGAATTTCTCTATTAGTTACAGTAAAAAATAGCGTAAACGGCACTGTATTAGGAAGAAGCAAAATACGTGTTACGTTTCTCGTTACTTTATCGTTGATAAATACTATAGTGTTCATCTTGTTCGCCCTTTAAAAATCCTCTGGTATCGCGATCGCGTTTATTATTTTAGTTAACAGTATGATTATTACTTGGTAATTATCGGTAATTATTAATTAGCGTTACATGCGGTAATTAGTGCTCGCTCGTGTACCAGTACGCGTGTAAACGAGAGCCCGTGTCGCGTTACAATTCTTTTTCTGGGGGTTGTTGGGTGGGGGTGGGACACGACTCGGGGCATCCTTGGAACCGGGCTCTCGTTCTCATACTCTCTCATCCTCTCTCACGCTCCCTCTGTTTCCTCTCTTCCATCTTTCGCTATCTCTCACTCTCTCTCTCTCTCTCTCTCGCTCTCGCTCTGTCTCTTCCTCTTTGGAAAAACCGAAAATGAAACAGAAGAGGAGAAACGAAACGAAGGATTCATCGTGTATATGCAGACTATGTATACGTGTATATGCGTACTCGTTTTCTCTCGACATTCGTCCACACACACTCTCTCTCTCTCTCTCTCTCTCTCGCTCTCGCTCTCTCACGCTCGCATTCTTTAGTCTCTCTATCATCCTCTAACTTTAACTCTTCAACGCTGTCTCGATCTCGTACTACTTTTTTGTCTCTCACTTAATTACAAAGCACGAAAAGGGCGACTGGTCACCCCGCGGCCGCACGATTCCACCGGTTTCTTCTAAGGGCGTGAACAATTTTCCCGCGACGCTCCGCGGCGCCGCGGCGTATATAATCGGCGAGAAACGTCGACGCCGGCCGTCGACGAACGATTCGCGCGCTCGCGGTAACGCGGATCGATCGACGATCGCGGGGCGGCCCAGCGGCCCTTTTGCGAGTGGCTCAACGCTAGTAGTTAAATTTCATAACGTTAGGTACTAATGTATTTCTTCATTTCATCCCTCGGCTCCTATCCCGCAACCGCGAATCTCCCTCCGAGCCACTTACGATTCGTACAACTTCGCCTATCATGTAAAACTATGACGTCTAAAATGTTCGAATTAACACTAGATCCTCGATATAGTAATCAGATCGGATAAATTAATAGTCGTTAATAACCGTGTATGTATCCATAATATATATACCGTTCGCTAATCCTCTACTTATGTCTAAGCTTTCATCGTCAAACTCTTGTCTCATACATGCTGCGATCAACTAATGGGTGCGCGTCCTCTCAAACGAGAAGGCCCCGTATGTCTACCTAATTTATTTTTTTTTTTTCTCAATTTATAATCGTAATAACTGACTAAACTTTTCACGATCAAGCACACGCGCATTCTTCCGTTCCTTCTCTTCCCTCTGCCCAACCTAACCTCGTCTTCCATTCCTGTCCCAAATCTCGTTAGCTTTGCTTTCCCTTTTACAAATATGCAGACTCGAACGGAACGAAACGAAAGGAATGAAACGCAAACCCGAAGAAAATTCTCCAACGTTACGCGTTAATCGTTCGAAATAAAATAACGCACCAAGTCATCTCGCCCCCCGCCGCCCCTTGTCCCCCAACGTCGAACGCAAATCCACGCAAATCCACGCAAATTCCCCTTCTCTCGTGACTCGCATACCCTCCGCGATTTCTCACCCCTCTTCGCCGTCTAACTTTCCTTCTCTCCTGTTTCAGAACGAAGAAATTTCGTGAACGTCAGCCACGGGGAACCGAATGGGAAAAAGAAACGAAGAAAGGAGAAGAAAAAAAAGAATTCGTCGACGCAAAGGTATCGCGAATTAATCCTCCCTTTTGTTTTTGTAACTTGGATGGAATCCGTTCCTTATTGGCATAAACAACACGAACGCGCGAGCTCTTTCGAACACGTTTAACACGAATCTCTGTTAACACGTCTCCCTCCCTATTTTAATTTTTGACCCTTTAACTCTTATTAGAAGTATCAACGTTCGATTATAATATCGTTAAGATTATCATAAAATTCTGATTTCTCTCCCTCCCTCATTCTCTCCCCTGCCTTCAATTATCCCTGCCATCGTCCTCTTTATTATCGTTTCAACACGCTGCTACCCCCCGATATCCTCCACTCGAAAAATATCTCTGAACGATGCAACGGTTTCTCTCTTTTATTCTTTCTCTCTCTCTCTCTCTCTCTCTCTCTCTCTCTCTCCTCTCGCATCCTTTCACGCATTACTTCACTCCAACACGGCGATTCGACCGTTTCCCCCCCTTTTTCACCCCCGTATCGCGATCTCGGCGTCCTCCCGATTGCCGGATCGTCGACGCCGATCGTCGACGCCTTCTTTCACCCCTCTCTCTTCGCGAAATGCAAACGACGGGAAATACGGTGATTCGAGCGAGGCGTTTCGGAACGACGACACGTCCGGTTTCGTGGGCTCGCAATGAACACATAACGCGTGGCAACGAAGCGAACGGAAGAGGTAATCGTTGCGACTCGAGTAACGCTAAATCGTTGATAGAGAAATCGGCGCGAGAAACGAGAAACGAGCGCGTCGAAAGGAGAGGCAAAAGAAGGGCAAAGAAGGGAAAAACAAAATGGAGTCGCCACGCAGCGGGGTGAAGCGCGGCGGGTGCGAAGCTACCCCCGGGTTCCGCGCCATCTTCGATGCGTTTCAACGTCTCGGCTCGCGCGAGAAAATCATTAACGTAGCTTTACATTCGCGGGAAATTATGCATCGCGTTCGCGTGTTAATAACGATATAAATATACGCGACGGGAAAGTGGAACTTTGACGGAAAGCCGGCGTGCATCGCGTGTTCCGTCGCGTTTACCCCGCTGCGCGGTCCGAGTCCGGTCCGAGAGGCTATTCGCTGTGCGCGGTGTGTTCGACTTTGTGCGAGGGGTCAGCAATCCCTAACGTTCTCTTCGCTTCCTCCTCTTCACGTTTTTGTGCGCCTCTAACGATTAATCGTCGTCTGCAACGATCTAGTATAAGTAATATCTTTGGTATCGTGCCTGAGTCTTCCATTCGCGCGAAGGATCACTAAGGGTTATCAGTGGAACCTTAATCGGTTAAAACGCGAACTCGATTTTTAGTATCGTATCAAACTTAGAAAACGTCCGTTTCTCCCCGACCCGAGTGAAAACAAGCCGTTAAAAATACGCTACCTACGCCGGAGGTACAATTAGATATTTTGCAACGACGAGAAGTGTCGGATCGGTTAATACAATGGCAGCTTCGAAACGCGCGGCTATCCGCGTCTTATTGCGTCTACATGCGCGCGGTTCCTGGTATTTACGTGTACGTCTGTATATGAGTATTCGTATGTGTACCTGGATGTGCGTGTGAGTGTAAATCGAGTCCCTTTTCTCGCGTCAACCTGCCGTTTCGCGCGCAGCACGCCTCGCGTTCCCGGTGTGCTCCTCCTCGCGTGATTCTTGGACGCACGGAAACGACAGTCTTTTGCCAGGAACGTGTGGATGAATCGCAGGCCATTGCGTTGATATCCGTTTCATTTTTCAAAACGTTTGTTCTCTCGAGGAAAGCGAGAGGAGCGTCGGGGGGGCCCGCTGGCGTCGCCTGCCCGCGAAACGGGACCAGCTTATCTCGTGTATGAAACGCGATGAAAATTTGTACTGTCGACAAAGGAAACCGTGTTCGTCGATGCCGATCTAACGGTACTCTAAGAACGATGAACGGGATCGAGGGGCCCGCCTGTTCGGGGAATCTTGTCAGTCTTACCGTTTAGGGGGTGTGTGTCGGGCGGGCCTTCGTTTCTCAATCGAAAAATCGTGCACCGGTATGCGATGCTGACCGGTAACAACTCGTCGGTAATAAGAAAACGCCGTAACAAACGTGCTAGTAGTCCGTTGTCCCGTGTGTGATCGGTGTAACTGTGTGCGTGGTGGTACGGGAACGAAGAGAAAAGCGAGAAACAAAAGCGACAAAATGAAGAACCAAGGGAATGAAAATGGCGCGACACTCTCGGCTCGATTGTTCACGGGAATTGGCTCACGGCAAAATATCGCGAGATATATAAAATACGCGAGGATCAGGAGAAAACGCGGAAAAGGAACGTAACGAACGGAGAAGCATGGGATCGAACGATTTTTAGGATTTTCGAGAAAAGGCGACGCCGGGGGTTCGACGTAAACGCAGCGGTAAATTCTCGTGAACAATGGATCGTGGAGTGCATCGCCGTCCGCGTCCATCGCGTCTATCGTTTGAAACTCGTCCAAGAGGTTCTTACCTCTCCTGACCCTTTCTCTCTCTCTCTCTCTCTCTCTCTCTCTTTCTCTCGCTCGCGCTCTCTCTTTCTCTCCTTCTTTCTCTCAACGCCTAGAAAACACCTCGTCATATAGTATATATCACATACGCGTTACTTCTAAACACACTGAAATAAGAAGCACTTTAAGATAGACGTCTACGTGTACCATCGGGCCCAGATTCTAGATGGACTGATTCTCGTTTCTGCCTTTTCCTATTTTGCAGCTCGCATAGAACTCTTAAACACCCTCGTACATATGTCATTTGTTTCTCCATTTTTGTATATACGCGTATTATTTACATACAAGTCCTATGCACCTTTCGTTCTTTCCCTTCCAACTTTCTCCCTCTTACGTGTCTCTTTCTCTCTCGTTAACCTTCTCATCAGACACCTCTCTTCGCGCACACTTGTCTTCTCTAGCTTTTCCTCTCCCACACTCTTT
>NW_016908877.1:687847-698053 GCF_001483705.2 Eufriesea mexicana | reverse complement strand
CTCTCTCTCTCTCTTTCTTACGTATTACGTATATGTGTGCAGGTGGTGAACGCGCGTTTCCGAAACGTACGAGAAAATTAGGAATCGGCCGTGGGAATCACTCGGCGGCAACTCCGTTTGCCCAAACTACCCGAGACACTGAAAGAGAGTCGTCTGCTGATTAACCAATCCATCGTAAAGACGACGCGGCGATCTCCGCCATTTCACGGGAAACGATCGCGTTTATGGCACGGTGCCGTGATTATACAAAGTCCTATGGATATTCCCTTTGCTTCTTTATCCTCTCTCTCACTCTCTCTCTCTCTCTCTCTCTCTCTCTCTCTCTTTCTCTCTCGCGTTCTCTCGGCTGCCTGCGAACGACCGAATATCGAGCCCGGTCGTTCATCCCTGCCCCGCGGAGGGGGACAGGGGAAAACAATGGCGCGATTATCGCGCACGGGTATATCCGTTAATTTCGAGGCACGCGGTAGTATTACGCGAACAATAATGGCACTGTCAATCACTCGCGTTAAATATTACAACATTAGAAAAATCGCAAGTCGAGTCCGACGATAGTCTCTTTTAATTGACTTCACGAGAAGTAACCTTTGCCGTAATACTACGCACGGTTTCGGGAATCGATGGATGAAACGGCGGAGATCGCGACGTTCCATCGCGAACGATTCGACGCGCGGCATCATCCCCCGCCGCCGATCGAGATTGATCACCGAGCTCGATCAACGCGCCCGAGGACAAGCGTCGGAGGATCGTAGACGGCTAAAGGCGAAGGAGAACCTTTTCGATCGCGGCGCATGCTCGGTAATCCCGATAGAGTAGACTATTGGATCGCGCGCGCGCGTATCGGCGATTCCGACGGTCTGAAAGGCAACCGAGGATCAAGTGAAAAACGCAAGGAACGCGCAACGAAAGAAAAGGAAAAGGGGGGGTGTGTAAAGTCGGCGCGCATAGGCCTCGGCCGAGCGTGGTGGCTCGAGGCTGAGAACACGCTCGCGCTACTACTGTACAGGATCGGAACGTGCAGCGGGACTGTAGAACGGCGTCCCGGCTGCTGGCGTCGCGTAACAAGAAGCAGAGTACGACGGCGGCGGTGAGGAGGCCGACGCCGACGACGACGACGACTATGATCGATAGATGTAGCTGCAGGGCGGCGTCGGCGGTGGCGGCGAGCCACCGCTTATGGCGATCGGTACGAGGGTCGGCGAGGGTGACGAGGAGGGAGGAGACGGGGAACTAGACGAGACGCTCGAGGGTGGCGAGGGCGATTCTAGCGCCCTCGGGCCCGCGAGCTCGCGATTCGACTGTCCCCCTGACGTCACAGCGCGACTACTCCTGGCCGCTGTGGTCGCGTTGTGCCGATTTCGCGCTGGCCGTCCTAAGCTCCGGTGACGGCCACCTCCCTCCTCGTTCGTTTCTCAGAGATAAACCTTCTTCACGCTGCGGGTGGTCGCGAATCCGTCGTTGCGTCGATACGCGTCGCCCTGGTGGGACCGCAGGGTCCCGAAGTTGTCCCTCGGCCCGCGGAAACCGTACCCCTCCGGGAACTGGAACAGCGTTTCCGTCGGGGTTGGCGGTGGTTTTCGCATCGTGCCTTTCGGCGAGTGCAGCTTCGGAGGTTGCGGAACCAGCACCGGTTCCGCGTACGTCACTTCCTCCTGGGGCAGTAATTTTGGCTCTGGCGCTAACCTGCTGCAATATTCCAAGCGAAAGCGTCTCGTAACACGTTCAACCCCGTCCAAACCGTACATACTACGACCGATCCTCACCTGTTCACGTTCTGCCGTTGTTCGAAGTACTCGTACTCCGTGTCCGGATACGGCAGATTGTCGTCCTCGTCCTTTCTACACTTTCTGCCGCACAGGTAGCCCGCCACGAAGCCGACCAACAGTGCCGCCAACGCGCCAGCTACCACGGCCATCACCAACGTCTCCACGGAATACTGAGGCGGCGGGGAGTCTGCGGCCGATACCTCTGGACCTGCATCGATCCACGACGTTTCGACATTACTCTCTCTCTCTCTCTCTCTCCCTCTCTCTCTCTCTCATACCTTCTCACCGCTTCTCATACCTGAATTATCCTGCTCCTCGTCCTGCATGATGTTGATAATCTCCCCACCTTGTCCTTCCTTGTTCGTGATCATCGAGTCTTGCGGGAATTTGTTCTGATTAGCGGAGATGGCGCCGACGCTGCTCGCGTCCTTGTTCAGACTCTTGCTCGGTGGACAGGACGCGTGCAGACCGGTCGCGACGCTCTGCAGGAATCTATTCGCGTCCGTGGCAGCGGGGCTCATCAGAGCTCTGCACTTGCCCTCCACCTTGTCCCAGGCACAATACGGATCCTGCAGGGCCACGCACTCGCCGCACGACAGGATCCTGTCGCTGTAGCATCGGTGCAACCTCAGCGCCTGGACCTGGCTGTCGGCGATCACCACCAGCCTGCCATCCTCCAGACCGTCGCCGGCCTGAGAGGCTCTCACCACCTTGATGCCGCGAACCGGCACCGTCGACGGGAACGCCTGGATCTCCTCGATCACCACCGGGCTGACCTTCAGGTGAGTGTCCGCGGACTCTGCGTTCACCGCCTTGATCACTTTCCCGTTGTCCGTGCCGATGAACAGCACGTCGTACGTCTTACCGCCGGGAGTCTTCACCTGCGGATCCACTGCGATCTGCGTGAACCTGTAACTGTTCCGTTCGAACGCGTGACGGTTTCATCGTCTCTCGAAAACGCGCGTTTAAAAATCACCGTTTTAACTGTTCCGTTCGAACGCGTGACGGTTTCATCGTCTCTCGAAAACGCGCGTTTAAAAATCACGTCAGGGAAAAATTCAACGTCAGGGAACGCGGGAACTTACTGAAAACTGGTGCGAATGACGATCGGTTGGCCGAAGAAGCTCGGCACCAGCTCGTCCATGAGGGAGTGCGTGTGGATAAAGTTGAGGGTGAGATCGGGCAGAGATCGGGAGTCGTTGACGCACTGGCCTGGCCTCGGGACAGGCACCTTGGTACTCTGCACCGGCAACCAGTTCGAGTTGATGGCGCTCTGTTCCTTGAAGTTGCCCTTGAAGGTGTCGGTGATGTCCTGCAAGGAGAAGGCGCACACGGCCGAGCCGCTGATGCTGTTCACGGGGGTGGTGAACGTGCTGTATATCAGCTGCGCCGACTTATTCCCGTACTGCCCCGATATCAGTTCCGTCGTCGATTCTGCAAATAACGCGCCCGGTCATTCCCAGCCTCTTTGTTCGCGCGACCTCGCCCGTATCCACGCGCGTTTACGAGCGTGCCGGCGAATCCCTTGGAAAATTTATTTCTCCGCCTTTCGAGCGAGCAAGTGCCGCCCGTTTGGAATCAACGACACACGGCGGTTCATGCTCGATCGAAAGGGGAACGCCTCGATTTCCCCTGGCGGGATCGAGGGACCACTCGGATCCGATCGATCGCTCGCAGCTGTAGCGCGAGTTCTCTCCGCTTGCAGAAGCTCATACTTACGGATTTCATTGAAATAGAAAGGGAAGTCTCCGGTCACGGAGCAATTAAGACGGGACTTTAGGAACGAGGTCCATCTATTGCGATATCGATGCGGACCACCTCGATCGTATTTACAGACTCTCGCCACGCGAGAATAGACCGTCTGGAAAGAAAAAGAGAGCAACGAGAGTGAATCTGGCTTCTCCTCTCTCTCTCCGTCGAGGACGCGTGGAATTACGCGCGCGGTACTCGATACTCTGCCATTTTTCCCGATAAATTGGAGGACGTGCCTGAAATTTTCCGCGTCGTTCGCGCACACAACGAGAAATCTTCGTCTCGCGGCGGTCGCGGCGGAAATTTCCTACCGATCACGGCTCGACGAGGAATTTTAACCGGTAGCGGAGATCGATGGCACGATCGAGGTTAGGGTGACCACTTACCTTGCCGCAATTGATATATTCCACGGCGGTCTCGCGGAAGAAGAAGTAGACGAAGTCTCCCTGGACCATGGAGTTGACGAAGTTTGGCGCTGCAATTAGAACGGGCGCGTATTACGAGGTTATTAGCGCGGTTAGCACCGGGGTAACTCGTAAAGTTCCCCGAGGAACAAACGAACCGGCGATAACCGGTCGAATCGCTGGAACGAAGCGATAAAATATACAGATAGCGCTGACTGGTTGCTATGGAATAAAAAATACAGCCGTTAGAACCGGGTAAGCCGGGCCGATGGACGGGCTGGAAAAATCGGTTGAAAGCTACTCGTCGAGGGGGTGCGATCGAAAGGATAATCCGGCGTTGTTTTAGGGCGGTGGCATCGGATCCTCGTTAAAAAATCATTACCCGCATCGGGATCGTCTCCGGTGGTAGACCGGGAGGGCGAGATTTCCAACGATCGTGGAAGAAGGCTAGGTCGTAAAAATCAATTTTACTCGCCGAAACGACGTCTTCCAGACCGCGTCGCGGCGAGGAAATAAGCCAACCACGAATACCTAAGAACCGTTTTATTTTGTCGGTTATGGGAACGGTGTCGCGGTAAAACGACGCGCTTTTCTCTTCTTCCAGCCTCTTCATCCGCTCTTCATTTTTTCCTTTCTTCTCTGTCGTCACTGACCCCCCGTGCTCGCGCGCGCTATCACTCTCTCTCTCTCTCTCTTTCTTTCGCGGGGGGCCAGTCGCACAGACTCGCGTACACGAGCGTCCGATAAAGTGGGAAAACTTTATCGATTTATTAACTTGACAGGGTTTTCATAAGCTTCTTAGGATTCATAAAGTAATATTAATCTTGAGCGCCACGTAGGTATATCCGACCGACCCGCCATGCTTCGGCCCATAAATTTTCTGTCGTTTTCTCTGCCTCTTTCTCCGTCCACCCCACGGGGCCCGCACACCCCCGCCGATCCATCTACCACGCCACCTCGTCGTCCAGCTGTCTTTCCTTCCCGGCGCGTTCCACCGCCTCGCCATCGAGACAAAGCGGTGGCAGCGGGAGGAAAAGCGAGGACAGAGTCTATTCGCTCGTCGACCCTTCCAACCATCCCCCCCGGCGCAATCCGCGATTAGAAAAATGCCCCACGATGGATACCCGTGAAACGACACCCGCGCGATGGAAATCGGCGCTGGACCGTCCGCGCGATGATACTCGAAACGCGTGGCAGCCGCGATGAAAGCTTTCGATGATCGTTTAGGTGGAAGTAGTAACGATGTAGCAATTATTTCGCGGCGAAAATAAAAATTCCTCGCCGCAACGACCCACTCTTTGCCACCCTTTTTTATCCCCTTTTTTCCATTTTCTATTTCCCCTATCTCGTTTTTCCCACTTTTATTTCTATTTTTTTCCCCCCGTTGAAACTTTTCGGTTCCGCGTCGTCAACGAGCAGCGAAAATTTCGAGCGGCGAGCGAGAGAGGGAGAGGCGAGCGCGAACGAAACGAGCGAGCACGGAGAGAGAGGGAGAGAGAGGCCGATAGAGAGTCGAATTTTCAACGAACCGAGGGAAAATCAATATTATCCAGCGGCCGGAGAAACTTGATTAGCGTTCGTACACCGTTCAATTAAAATGCTCCAACGGACGAGCGAAATCGTGGAATAAGGTGACGCAGTCATGGTTCATCCCTTCTCGGGTTCACCTTACCGTTCGAGCCGACACTTTCTTCCCGAGTTCTCGGGGGTGGAAACGTGCTATCTCGTGAAAAATTCCCGCCGCTGGATCTCACGAGCGCGTCATCCCTCGGTATCCCGACTATAATTCTCTCTCGGTTGGTCACCGTCCCAAATAAAAATTCGACCTTTCGGCAAATTCGCAGGGGAACCGTAACTCTCGTTCGCCCTTCGTTTTTCTCCACACCACCGCCGGCGACCGTCGTAGACGTTTCGTCGGCGCGAGCGGGTGCGCGAGAAGCTGGAAAAGGGACGTAAGCCCGATTTACGAGAATCGGCCGATAAAGCGGTTAATAATAACCGACCCCGCGACAAAACAGCGGGTGAACGGTTGAATCGGCGGACAGGGGGCAGACGGAGTCTCTTATCCGGATTAAAATTTCCCATGGACGGTATCGTGAGTCGTTCCCTCGCGAACCGGTCCAGACTTTTGTCGTTACACAGATACGCAGAACCGTGGAATAATATCGCGAAATCCAACGTACACGCACGTTTAATCTGAGAATTACAGCTAACCCACACCGTGTGGATTAAAGCCGACTGGTCGTCGCGACGCGCCAACACTGTCCAACGAATTTTGACTTTTTCGCTAATCTGTAATATCCATTAGGCGAGTCTTGCGGAGTTTACTTTCCTCGCGATTGAATCAAAATTGCTTTATAAATCGCAGTTTCCGGAAAAATGCGAGCTTCACTGGGAAGGCACGATTTTCGGCGGAAATGAAGTGAAATGCGTAAAAAGTAAGTACGTAAAAGTTACGGGATTCGTTTGGGTTTTGAAAATTATTCGAGAGTTTATATTTATAGTCGTTTATGTTTTTGAATAATTAAAATTACCTTCTGCATACCATTTATCTCTCGCGATGAAAATGAAGCTTTCGACGTTTTTATTTTTCGCGTCGTACTTCGTTTCGGCCAAAAATACGGGGAAACACGGAAATTTGTAAAAACACGTTTATAAATTATCAAATTTGTTATTAATAGCAAATTGTTATCTACGTAAATTTATAATAAAAGTGAAAAAATTAATAAATTACCGGCTATTACTTGAACTTATGACGTATACTTGTGTTAAAATTTACCTATAATTTATAAAAAGTTTATAAATTATCGAAATAATTGTTAATAATAAATTAATATTGTTTCTAACAAATTGTTCGCAACGTATATTTATAATAACATTGAAAAAATGAATAAATTATTGGCTATGAGAGCAAAAAATTAATAATTAATAAAATCGGCAGAGTCCGAAAACTTGCGATTGGGGTGGGGGGCTCGGCCGATCGACGGCTATATAAGGAGCGACGCGAGGCTGCGGAACTCATTTGTCGGTTCGACTTCGGAAGTGACGCGTTTAAAATTTTCGGTGCGCGAAAGGGTGGGGGTCGAAATGTGGTTGGGACTAGCCACCCCATTCACATCCCACCCCATTAAACAATTTACTAATAATTTTTTTTATTTTCAGCTATTAATTATTTTTTTTTTATTTCAGATGTTAGTTTTCGTTTGTATTTATTTACATTTGGACATTCGAATATTTCGTATAATATTCGAATGTCTCGTTGTTGGTTTAGTTGTGTGTCATTGTTAGGTTTCTTATATCTCATCGTTGGGTTGTTTATATCTTATTATTGGGTTGTTTATGCCTCATCGTTGGGTTCTGAATAATTATTTTCTTTTCAGGTCTAATTTATTATTTTTTCAGGGTTTAATATTTTTTCTTTTCAGGACTTAATTATTTTCCGTTTTTCAGATTTTATCTTTTCTTTTCTGTCGACATTTACTTGAAAATTCGAATATTTCGTGTAATATTCGAATATTTCGTTGTTGGTTTAGTTGTGTGTCATTGTTAGGTTTCTATTGTCTCATCGTTGGGTTGTTCCATCTATTTGGTTTATCATTGTGGTTCATATTCGTTTCTCTTTTGTTGTCTTTCCTCTTACTAATCCGTTTCATTTCAGGTTTATATATATTTTTTTTCCAGGTTTATACATATTTTCTTTTCAGGTTTTCAAATTTTTCTAGATTTCATTCGGACGTAGTCGGACATCCCTGGACCGAAGGGGCCTGGTGTTAGACCTAAGTAGTTCTAAGATAGATACCTAGACTAAGACTCATGTGCGCGCTATCTGTACCAAGGTGAACTATCTAACTTGGAGCGAACATATACATTTCATATTTTTCTTCACTTGGCCCTGTCGTTACCAAATAGAACATAATTGTTCTCGCGATAATCGCGATTGTTCTTAAGTACCGACTAGCCTACGCGACGTACTCTCGTGTACTCGATAACTCCGTGTTTCGTAAGTCATCCAAACGACTCGTTCCGACACTTACCCTCGCCACTGCCACCCTTGTCACGCATCGGTTCTAGGGTGGTCGGCGGGCTGGCACTCACCTGGGTCAATTCGAGGGTCTGTCGGCCCTAGTCGTCCTGGGCACCAGCGCGTGCACGACCGGGGTATGGGCTCTGTAGCCGTGACACTGCATATGGGCCTGCGGTCAGACCCCATGGGATGATTAAGTTCTCCCCCATGTGGCAGGGGCCTGCGTGACCGGCTACAGAGCCTCGCTGGGGACCCTCGGCTTGATTTTGGGTGTTTCGCTGGTTCGTCGATCGCTCTCGTTCGCGAGTAAGTCATGGCAGGGTCTGTGGTGGCTGGGTGGGCTAGGTTCGATCGGGAGGGTGCCGAGGCACGAAGTTGTCTTGTACACGAGAGTACGTCTCCTATGCTAGTCGGTCTTTCGAATAATCGCGAACTCGTTCGGGCGCGATCGCGATTTTTCACTTGCTCGCGTGTTTGATATTTCATTCCCGATTTTTACGGGAATTTGAAAATATCTTAGCGTTGCGACAGTAGAGTTTCAGTATACCGAACCGAAACCCCTTTTGTAAGACACGAAATATAATAAAGTGTCAGTAGAGTCATTTTAACTTAATTCGCTCCAAGTTAGATTAGGGTACCTTTGATACAGATAGCGCCAGCAGGCTGCGCCACTAGGGCGCATGTCGGGTCTCGATGCGTAGCCACCTCCTCGTGGTGAGATCTGGTAATTGGTATCCTTTTCCAAAGAGTAATCTTTTGAAAACGATACCAAGCTAAGAGCTACGCGCAAAGTTTAAGATATTTCCTATATTTTGTAAATTTTCGATGTTTCAGTTAAACATTTGACGATTTTTGAGGCTGCGAGAGGTAAGTGGATGGAATTCTTGGCGCCAACGCCATTCAAATACATTTATAGTTCATAAAAATGTATAAATAATCCAATTTGTTATTAATAATAAATTGTTCATAACGTAAATTTATAATACAAGAAAAGAATTAATTCATTGGTTATTACTTGAACAGAATGATACTAATGTTTAAATGTACCTATAATTTGCAAAAGTGTAAAAGTTATTACAATTATTTCTAATAACAAATTGGTCACACCGTAAATTTGTAATAGAAGTGGAAAAATTACTGAAATATAGGTTATTACCAGTATATATAACGTATTTGCGTGAAACTGTATCTATAATTAGCAAAAAGTTAATAAATTACTACATTTATTGTTAATAACAAATACTTTGCAACGTATATTAACGATAAAAGTAAAAACAGTTAATAAATTATTAGTTACTACTTAAACAAACAACGTATTTGTGTTAAAATGTATTCGTAACTTACAAAAAACTAATAAATTAATAAATTTACTCTTAATAACAAATTAAAATCATTGATAACAAATAGTTTGCAACGTATATTAACGATAAAAGTCAAAAAGTTAATAAATTATTAGTTATTACAACGGAAAAGTAAGTTTTAAAGGAATCGGTAGAGTTCGCTAATTTTCGCCGATCTTCGGCCGGCCACCGCTATATAAGGGGCCCGCGTGCAGGCTCGAGTCAGTTGTCGGTTCGACTTCGGGAGTTTCGCGTTAATATTCTTTCTTTCTGTTTCAGGTTTTAATTATTTTTCTTTTTTCAGATTCTATTTCTTTTATTCTAGTTTTCATCTTTCGTGCATTCGAGTATTTCGTACAATATTCGAATGCTTCGTCGTTGGTTTATTTATATATCATCGTTGGCTATTCAGTGACCATTGTCCACTCTTTTAAATAATTTAACGATAATTCTTTCTTTCAGGTACTAATTATTTTTTTGTTTCAGGTTTTAATTATCTTTCTTCTTTCAGATTCTATTTCTTTTATGCTAGTATTCATTGTTTGTGCATTCGAGTATTTTGTACAATATTCGAATGCTTCGTCGTTGGTTTATTCGTATATCATCGTTGGCTAGATCAATGGCTATTCAGTGGCCATTGTCCACTCTCTTAAATAATTTAACTATAATTTCTTCTTTCAGGTTCTAATTATTTTTCTTCTTCCAGATTTTATTTCTTTCATTCTATTTGTCTCTTTGTTTCAGCATTCGAGTATTTCGTACAATATTCGAATGCTTCGTCGTTGGTTTACTTATGTCTCATCGTTGGCTAAATCTTTCCTTTCACAAATTTTACGACTTCCGTTCGATTTGTTTTCGTTAGAGCGTTCGAGTATTTCGTATAATACTCGAGCGCTTCCTCGTTGGTATGTTTATATCTC
>NW_016908877.1:659711-684820 GCF_001483705.2 Eufriesea mexicana | reverse complement strand
CAAATCATAGATGGCGCTGATTGCAGGCGGTAAAATTTTTATTCGAACTGGATACTAGAAATCAATTCGACAGTAGAAAATTAATAAATTGCCAAGTTTTTGTAATTAATTCATGAACATTTATAGCTGCGCAGCAACGTTGGAATTATAGGCAACATTCTTATACAATGTTTAATTTAATAATTAATACTTACATGAGCGATAGCATTTGTAATGCTTGTAGTAAATAAGATTGCTATAGAAAAGTATTTCTCTTGCATAATATTCCTATTATTTTGTAATAAATATACACTAGCATAAGAAAGCGTTACAAATAAATTTTTTTATTAAGACATTTTATTTACAATGTTTTTATAGGCGAAAAATGAATAAAAAATAAAAAATAGATTGAAAAAAAATACTAGCTTATGAACCGGAATCGAACCTCGGTCCTCGAGCATATAAATTCTCGACTAGCACCGTTAATCTAGTACTCCGACGAAAACCTATTGAAAATAAATCTGTAATTCACGGACTAATAAAACTTTAATGATATATTTCCTTAAACTGCACGACGATGTCTACAAACCTGCAAGGTTTCAACTAAATCGGTGACCCGAAGACTTGCACTCTCCTTGCAAGTAAAGAAAGGAACGCAAGTATGGGAAGGTATGTACGGACGGTAAGTAAGGTAAGTATAAGGTAAGTATAAGGTAAGTAAAATATTAAAAATCTACTGCAAAGCAGGAAAACGATTGTCCAGGGAATTCCTGGAAATGACGTCATTTCTTGGAACTGTCTCGGCAAGCGACCTCCTGTCATGTTATGTTATCCTATTACAAAATCGCGAAATCGGCCAAAAATTTTACGGCAAGGCTGCAAAAGTATTGTCCGAGAATTCTTGGAAATGACGTCATTTCTTGGAATTGGCACGACGACCGACCTCCTACTATGTTATGTTATCCTCATACAAAGTCGCAAAATCGGCCGAAACTTTCTCGTCAAGGCTGCAAAAGTATTGTCCTTAGAATTCTTAGAAATGATGTCATTTCTTGGAACTGTCTCGGCGATAGACCTCCTATCATGTCATGTTATCCTGATAGAAAATCATAAAATCGGGCGAAAATTTTACGAGCAGGCTACAAAGATATTGTCCGGTGAATTCTTGGAAATGACGTCATTTCTTGGAACTGTCTCGGCGGTAGACCTCCTAGCATGTCATGTTATCTTAATACAAACTCGCGAAATCGGCTGAAACTTTTATGGCGAGACGGCAAAGTTATTCTCCAGAAACGGCAAAATTATTGTCCAGAAACGGCAAAATTATTGTCCAGAAGCGGCAATAGTATTGTCCAGAAACGGCAAAAGTATTGTCCAGAAGCGGCAAAAGTATTGTCCAATGGCGGTAAAAGTATTGTCCAGTAACGGCAAAAATATTGTCCAGTAGCGGCAAAAATATTGACCACAAACGGCAAAAGTATTGTCCTTGGAATTCTTGGAAATGACGTCATTTCTCGGAACTGTCTCGGCGAGCGACCTCCTATCATGTTATGTTATCCTAGTACAAAGTCGCGAAATCGGCCGAAAATTTCTCATCAAGGCTGCAAAAGTATTGTCCGAGAATTCTTGGAAATGATGTCATTTCTTGGAACTGTCTCGGCGATAGACCTCCTATCATGTCATGTTATCCTGATAGAAAATCATAAAATCGGGCGAAAATTTTACGAGCAGGCTACAAAGATATTGTCCGGTGAATTCTTGGAAATGACGTCATTTCTTGGAACTGTTTCGACGTGCGACCTCTTAGCATGTCATGTTATCCTGATACAAAATCGCGAAATCGACCGAAAATTTCTCGCCCAGGCCGCAAAAGTATTGTCCCGAGAATTCTTGGAAATGACGTCATTTCTTGGAATTGTCTCGACGATGGACCTCCTTTCATGTTATGTTACTCTGATACAAAATCGTGAAATTGGGGAAAGATTTTTCGCATAGGCTGCAAAAGTTTTGACCAGAGATTTCAAAGAAATTGTGTCTGTCTTTATAACGCCGTAAAATTCGAACCACATGATCTACGTCCACGCAATTTTCACAGATGACACGTATGTACCTGAGGATTAGATTGATTCAATCCGCAATCGATTGGGCCGTCATCAAAAAATGTTGGCTTTCGCCATTCATTCTCAGACTGGAATCCTCCGACCAAAAATCGGTAAAAAATCTCGCAAGCTCGAAAGCTCGCAATAATTATATGCAATTGTAGGGCAAACTGTAAGCTCTCATATATCTAAAGCTCGCATTTCCAGCTTCATTAGGAAGCTCACAGCAGCATCAAAAGTAACTCGCTATACCGATATACTCAGTCCTATATATTCTGTGTTTGAATCGCTGTAAAATTCGAACCACGTGACCTACACCCACGCAATTTTCACACATGATACGTATGCATCTGAGGATTGGATTGATTCAATCCGCAATCGATTCGGCCGTCATCGGAAAATGTTGTTGGCTTTCCCCACTTGTTCTCAGATCAGAATGTTACGACCAAAAATCGGTAAAAATTCTCGCAAGCTCAGAAGCTCGCGATAAACATATGCAATTGTAGGGCACACTGTTAGCTCTTACATACCTAAAGCTCGCATTCGCAACTTTACTAAAAAGCTAACAGCAGCATTAAAATCAGTAAGCATTGCGATTTGCGCCATCTGTGATTTTTTACTCGAAGCTACAGAAAGCAAAATCACAGATGGCGTTGATCGCAAGTCTTTCTTATTGGCTATCTTAGCGCCAATCAACGATTTGCACTGCCCTTAGAAAAAGATGGAGAATAATGATCTGCCAATACGATAAAGTTGAAAGGAAAATCATCAAATTATGCGATTTCCGTGAACAATTTGTGAACTTTTATAATTAAGTCGTAAAGAGGCACCCTTTAAGAACTCTATAATATTATTTTAGATATAAATTTCTCGTTAATTAATTAATTATTAGTAATTATTTCACGGAGTGTTCGAACTGTTACCGAAAATACTAATAGTTTGTCATTAATAGTTATCTTTTATGTAACTAATTAATGTATTATTTTCACGTATCGCGAAAACAATATCCTTAGCAATATTCCCATATAATTTTTGTTCATAATTTACTTCCAGTTTTGTTCATAATTAAATATTTTGTCTGACAATCGTGCAGGTTGTAATTATCAAATCACGTAACGCCTTCAAATAATCATGAATAACAAGCTAATTAGCCACAAATTATTACCGAAAAATACATGAGAATGCTGTCCAAAGTTCCAGCTTTACAATGCAGCTATAAAAGTTCATAAATTAATCGTAGAAACTTGATAATTTACGATTTTTCACCGCCGCGTCGTCTCTATCCTTTTCTAACCGCTAGCTATCATTATCCATCACGTGACGAGGTTCAGACGACCTCCTCGTGAATTCTGCATGCCTGATACTTTTTTAAGCTTCGCGTCCAAAATCGTAGATGGCGCTGATCGAATGACGCTTCATCTTCTATCTTTGTCTATCTCATTGAAGGTATTAGAACGGTACAACGGGTTGCATTAGGGGCATATTGAGATCATTTTTTAAGCAGAGTAATTACAGGCTAATTATTTATGCAGCGGTATGTTAAAGATGATAGAAAATTTAATTTCACATGACACTCACGAGGGATACATGAATGTGACGGACTGTTATAGTAATTAATCTCTCCCGCAGATAAAATTCCAAGAAACTTACTTGAATTCCTTGGACAATGCTTTTGCAGCCAGGCAAAAATTTCGTTTCAAATTTCGAGATTTCGTATTAGGAATACATAATGAGATAGAAGGTAGTTCGCAGACAGAATTTCAAAAAATGACGTCGTAAGTTAAAGCAAAGCTACTGACAGGATTTTGTATCGGGATAACATACCGCGAAAAGAGGCATTACGATATTTTTCGATGGCGGCCGAATCGATTGCGGATTGAATCAATCTCATCCTCAGATGCATACGTATCATGTGTGAAAATTGCGTGGGCGTAGGCCACGTGGTTCGAATTTTACGGCGTTTGAAACACAGAATCTATAGGACTGAGTATGTCGATGCTGCGAGTTACGTTTGATGCTGCTGTGAGCTTCCTAGTGAAGCTGGGAATGCGAGCTTTGGATATGTAAGAGCTTTCAGTGTGCCCTACAGTTGCATATATTTTTCGCGAGCTTTCGAGCTGGCGAGAATTTTTACCGATTTTTGATCGTAAGATTCCGGTCTGAAAATGAGTGACGAAAGTCAACATTTTTCGATGACGGCCGAATCGACTGCGGATTGTATCAATCTAATCCTCAGGTACCTACGTGTCATCTGTGTAAATTGCGTGGGCGTAAGTCACGTAGTTCGGATTTCTCAGCGTTTCAAACACAGACATAATTTCCTTGAATTCTCTGGTCAAAAGTTTTGCAGCCTGTGCGAGAAATCTTTCCCCAATTTCTCGATTTTGTATCAGGATAACATAACGCGAAGGGCGGTATCTCGTAGACATTACTACTGCAGCCTCGATGAGAAATTTTCGCTAAATTCTGCGGTTTTATATTAGGATAACATAACGTGGGAGGAGTTATTTTGTGGATAATACTTTTGCTGTATCGTCGAAAAATTTCTCTCAAATTTCGCGAGTTTGTATTAGGAATGCATAACATGGTAGAAGGTAGTTCGCGGACAGAATTCCAAGAAATAACGTCATACGACTGCCTGCCCCGTAGCACAGCTGGCTATGGCATAAGATTGCTTAGCCCTGGAGCATGAAGCATGCGCATGATTCCGACTGTTAGGCCTCATATAGGATCCTCGGATTCACCTTGGGCGTTTCGCTGATTCGTTGGCAGCCTTAGGTTAACGAGTAAGCCATGGCGAGGTCAGCAGTGACAGTGTGGGCAAGGCCCGATCGGAAGGGTGCCGAGGCCCCAAGTTGTCTTGTACACGGGATACGTCGCGTAGACTAGTCGGTGTTTCGAATAATCGCGAATTCGTTCGGGTGCGTCGCGATTTCTCACTTGCTCGTGTTCCCTATTTTTATGGGAATTTGAAAACATTAAAATCGGTTGAAGCAGAATATCTTAACGTGCGACAGTAAAGTTTTAGTATATCGAACAGAAATCTCCTTTGTAAAGACACGAGATATAACAAAATGCCAGTAACTTCGCTTTAACTTCTTTTGCTCCAAGTTGGATTAGGGTATCTTTGACACAAACAACACCAGTAGGCTGCACCACTAGGGCACGTGTCCGAGTCTCGATGCGTAGCCACCTCCACGTGGCGAGACCTGGTAAATTGATATCGTTTTCCAAAAAAATAATTTTTGTGAAACCTATTCTCGTATCTTTCGCGAAGAAAATAAGAACTCCTCATCATCCACGATGTTCCGATATTTTTCTGCGTTATTACCGAAATTGTGCCTGATTTTTATAACAGAGAAGCTTCGAGTGGCTAATTCTCCGTGCCAGAAGAGGCTAAAGCGATAATCCTTAATCCACGTCCGAGCACTCTGTTGTCGATTCGTCACCCTTACCCATAAAACATCCCCCACGACGCAACTGCTCGATACCCTCTCAGCGGAGAGCTGTTCAAACGCTTTTTAATTTCTCGAACCTTTCAGGGACAACGATTACGCGCCTTCGCACGCTTCCGGTTTGCGCGCGTGACTCATCTCGTGTGTTTAATCCACTTCGCTATCCATTCGCGACACACCCCCTCTATGACGCTTGCCGATCTCGCGGAAGCAAAAGCAAACATGCGGATGACGCGTAACAGGAGGGAAAACTGGAAGGAGGTGGGCAAGCTAACTCACCGTTTAGGCTCTTGGAGTCGTACTGCTCGGTCTGCAGGGGCTCCGGCTCCCTGTAGATGATCGGGTCCATCCCGGCAAAGTCGGCGACCGTGCCGGTGTAGAGTTCCCCGTCCACGTAAACGAAAGTACTGTTGTGCCGGGGGTCGTAGGGGCACATGGCCTGGCCCGTTTTCTCCGTCAGCATCGTGTAATTGCCCGCCTGGACCCCGTAGTGCCGGCACATCGGCTTGAACGCGTTCGTCGCGCATACCAGCAGCGTGTTCGGGTCCGTCTTCACGAGGATGCGAATGTAGTTCTGGCAATTCTCCTCGGGCGTGCCCTTCACCAGGCACATCTTCACGTCACTGTCGGTCGAGTACCAAATCAGCCTCTGCTGCTCCGTCAAATCGGTCAGGCTGAGGTTGTGCACGAGATTTCTGAAACGCGCAAAAGAGAGATTCCCGCGACTGAACACGCTTTCACGGGGCTAGCGGGCAAGCCTTTGTCCGGCGCGGAATTAGCGCTGGCCAATCGAATCCCGGGGTTCGGGGATCGCGCGACCGGTTCCCTTCCGCTTGCAGCGTTCGTCCGGTTTCCGCGCAGAGGGAAATTTTAAGAGATAGACAGCGATAATGGAGGCGAGATGTACGTTGCGGCGGGCGCAAAGGATTTCACGGAGAGTTTAACGGGATAGGGAACAGGCTGGTAGCCAGAGCTGGGGAATTTCGAACCGGTTTCGCGAGGAATCGTGAGAGTGGCACGTCGGTGCACGAGCGAATCTTGGCGGAGAATTTCCCCAGCTATTTCTCGCACGCGATCTATAACTTTTTCCACGAAGAATACGCCCGGTTCTCGCATTAATCACCCCGCCACCGAGAGCCGTTCGCGTCCCTTTACTTTGTCCGCTTATCGCGCGCGGATTCCCCGGTTTCCCGGGGAAACGCAGTCGTTGCCGGCGCGTCGAATCGAAGGGATAAAAAAAGGAAATGGAATCGGCGGGATAAAAGAGAAAAAGAGGAAAAGAGAGAAAGCCGATGGCAGGACCGATGCCACGGGAACCGCGGCGGGATTCGAACCCCGTCGCGATCCGTTTATTACGAACGGGCCAAGATTTATGGCGACCGACTCGAGATTAATATTCCGCGCGAGGTCTCGAGCTGCAAATTTCGCCCCGTTGTCTCGCGACAGCTCGCAATCGCGCGCGATTTAACCGTCCCGGATGCCACGGCTCGCGTTTCGCCCTGGCCGAAACAATCGCCGTGAAAACCGGCACGCCGACGTTGGGGGAAAAACCTCGAACCCGGGGACACGAGTCGTCCAATCGATCGAGCAATTAACGTAATTCGAGCGACGACGAGCGATCCACGACGCCGACCACGACGAGCACCGCGACGACGATCGATGCGCGTTCGTTGGCGCGAGAGCGAGAACGAGACCCAATTATCCTCGCGACCCGGCAACTACCGATTTCGATGCCGTCCTCCGTCTACGAGCGAGCGGAGCCCCGACGAGGATTCCTCTTTTCGAGAGGAAAGATAATCGATCGGGGTCGGATGGCTGGCGAACGAAGCGGAGTGGAGGAGGCTCGACGCGTAGCGATTTCGTGGAACGTTGTCGGAGAAAGCGGCGGTGGTTGGCGAGTCTCGGGATATATAACGGGGGGAACTCGAGATCGGATGAATCCTTGGTCGACCTACATAGGAGGAGACGCGTTTGGAGAGATCCGTGATCCAGATCCGGCGCACAGTGGCGGCCGATGCATATCGCGTTTTAATTACGTGCCGGCGTCTTCTGCTGGATCGTCGAGGCAGGGAGAAAGTTTTTTTAAAGAAGCGGTCGGGCTGTAAGGAAGCGGTGGCTCGTAGCGGCTTCGGATTCGAAGGATCGTAAAATAAAGCGTACAAAGAAGTTTCTAAATAAAGTTCGACGATCTCATTAACAGGGAAGAACAGCGTACCGCGCGCGGCAGGCTCTCGGAATTCATCGTCGGAACGGAAAAGGCGAGGAAGGAAGAAGAAGCTCGAGCGAAGGGCGCGCGGGTTGGAGGAGGAGTCGGTGGAAACGAGATTTCCGGGGAAAATAGTCGGCACACGTAGAGATCGAGAGGGCCCGGGCGTCGATCGCGGCGGCGGGCCCTCGAACCGGTAGCAAAGAACGAGAAGAAGAAGAAGCGATCCTTTAATTAAAGCACTCGCTCCAAATGAATCCTCTATTTACCTTCCGCCGACCAGAAGATAGTTCCCGTCCCGGAGTACCAGCCGAAAGTAGTCTGTGTGCGTCTCGTTCCCCGTAAACCTGAACACATCTTCCGCACCTGGAAAAAGAAAAGCAATGAAACGTCGGGTTGGTTTTCCTTCTATCGTTTGAAAAGGGGAATTATCTTATTCGTCTAATTAACAGGTCGGACAGGTCTGAGCGTCGTTCCTTTACCGGCGCACGCAGGATCAACGCGACTAAGCCGTTTGCCGTCCCACCGCCAAAGCCGTATTGAGGAACTGACAAGTCGGCTTAATAAGCGTAATAAGTTCCCTTCGACCGCGCGCTCCCGAAGAACAAAGCCTCGATCGATCGTTAACGGATCTAACCCGACGATCGGCCATTTTTTCACCCGGTAGGAAGCTACTTCGTTATCCGCTAATTACCTATCTATTAGTTTCAACGGCCACCCCGCGCCCCCCTTCCCGCCCTTCCCCGACCATCGATCGGTTCTTCCGCCCGTCGGCAACTCCTCCCCGGTGATCCTCTCTCTCTCTCTCTCTCTCTCTCTCTCTCTCTCTCGGAGAGAACGACGGCAGTTCGTTCCACCGGACAAATTTCTCGGAAATTTCCCTTCCAATTCGCCGATCGAACGGCGCCCGGTTATCTCGTATCGCGAAACGTCTCGATCACCGGATCCCTCCTAACGATTATTACCCTCCGCCGAGTCTCGGGCAACCTTACGAACGAATCGAGCCGCGAGATCGTTGCGATCCTTCGTGGCTAATACCGATCGCAACCCTCGCGACGCCGGATCGGCTGCGCTATTCGGCGTCAGTCAATGTCGCTGACCGGTTCTCCGACCTACGCGATGGCTGCAATTTAGGTCGACGATAAGCGCGTAACAGCGTCGACGACAACAATGAACGGATGCCACGGCAAAGGGAGCCATTACAGGGGGCTGCGCCCTGCGTGTCAGCCGTTCGACCTCGTCACCGCGAGACGTTCGCTCGCGTGATTAACGTAATCCCGATCGACTTTCCGCGCCGCTCGTTTCGTAATTTTCCCCGTTTCCAAGGCAGACGAGAGAGCGTTGGAGGCGGTTGGAGGATGGAAGAAGCGGGAGAGACTTTGGGACCGGACACGGCGGGTCGGAGAGTGACGGACGCAGCGCGGTTGGAAATTCACGCGGCGATTATCCATGGTTCCCGGGGCAGGTAACGTCTGAAGTGCAATTAACGCGGTCCTCCGACACCAGTCAATATCGATGATTCGAGCGGCGTGTCTCGCGTATGCAATTTGGGTCGCTGATAGCCGCGGAATACCGGCAAATGGGAGCGGGCCATTATCGGAGGATCATACGTCTTGCACTGGAAACGAATTAACGTCACGTTGGCCCGCGTTACATTCGTCCTCGTCGGACGGGAAAGCCCGGGAGGATCGGAGGTCGGACGGAGAGGGAAGAGAGGCAGACAGGGAAACGATTTTAGATAGAAAATCGGAACGAGATCGCTCCGGGACACAGGGGCACGTTTTGCCCGCTTATTAAACGTTTTCCGCGCGGAAACGTTACAGCCGCGTATTTACGGCGTCTGCTTTTGACTGCTTTTTAACGTGGTCGTACGTGCTCCACGCTCGAATCGATAATTAACGAGTCATCGTTTCCCGTTCCTTCGACCGTGTGTGTTCCAGTTCGAGCACGATCCTCGTTGCAGCGTCGAGGGTTCGATCGCGAACCGAGCGCCGCGAGATTGCACGGGGATGATAATCCGCGATCGCCGCGTAGACGGACGCAAGGATAAGGGTAGGGGGACGCGCGGTCTCTTTCGCTGATTGGCTTTGAAATTAAACGGGGCAGCTTGTAACTCCCATCGGCTCCGGATTCGCTTGGTTATCGCTTTCCAAAATTACCCGCTCGATTGCAATCTCGCGCGCCGACCATCGCGAGAACGACAAGATTTCCTTTCTCCCCGTTCGTTCTAATTTCCAACCCTAATTCGCCGATCGCGAACCGCGAATCGAGCGAAATTTTCTACCAAATTTCCCCATTCCTCGTCTCCCGGCGTCTTTAAAGGCACCGGAGGACAGAGAGGAACGAGGCGATAATTCCGCTCGTCTCGGGATCAAACGGGACACCCGCGGGGAAAACCGAGACGATATCGGCTTTCGCGCGCCGTGTCCTGGTACCACCATCGTGCGCTCCTGATCCGCACACGCGATTTCGTGTGCCGACCGTGACGACAATGGCGATCGCGCTTTTCGACGGCTGACTTTTCGAGTTCCGGTGACATCGCGGAGTTTCTAAGCGCGTGGCAAAGCGCTTAAGCGCGTTTCGCGGGTCGCTGGGTCGACGCTCTCTTCCTGTCCACTTTCATTTCGGCCACTCCAATCTCTCGCGTTAATTGCGCCACGCGCAACCCAGCCGCAAGTCCGCGCATTTTCATCCCGCTGTCGAGCAGTAACGAGAGGTCGGAAAAGTTTGCACCGAAACGCCGATCGGACCGCGAGGTCGGCTAACGAGCAGGAAATGCCGCGTATCGATCACGATGAAAGGTCGCGGGTCGTGGGTGGAGAGCCACGTAGACGCACGGGGTACCGTTGCAAATTAAATATCCGTTTCGTGGCGGAAACTCGACTCGACGGCCGATATTTCACGGTATCTCGAAAGAACGCGCGCCGGATCGCCGAGCGGAACGGTGTGTACGATTGTTCGCGGCCCGCTAAAAAATTGACCCGAGCGAATTTATCTGGTCCAGCAGGGCTGGTAGGCGAGGCCACAAATCACGTATATAAGTTTCCCGAGGCGGAGGCATAGCGTGGCATGGTGTGGCATGGTGTGGCGTGCCGTGAAAGGCCGGAGCCGCGTATTCGGTAATATCGAACGCGTCCAAAGTTACGGCTCGGCCGTCAAACTTGGTCGATCGAAGTTTGCGAGATCGTTCTCCGCCATCGCTCGACCAGACCAGACCAGACCAGGCGAGGCTAAGCTCCGTCAAACTTGGTCGATCGAAGTTTGCGAGATCGTTCTCCGCCATCGCTCGACCAGACCAGACTAGACCAGACCAGACCAGACCAGACCAGACCAGGCGAGACTAAGTCAGGCCAGGGCAGGGCACGGGCCGGGCCAGGCCAGCAGGGGCCATCCAGGAACGCGTTCGGACCAGGGGGGGTGAAAGATGCACGCGGACGAACGGGGGACGAACGTCGGCTCTGCGCGATTAGCACGGAAAGACGGAACAGTCGGGGAATGGCAATTAAATGCACGAGCCACTCGCGCGCTGCCACGTCCGTCATTTCGCTACCTCCTGGTAAATCCTTCGCGGTCGCGCTCCTTCAACAAACGCGCCGCGATAACTCTGCTTTGACGCGTATTACCGTTCCTCTCTACCTCGGGTATTTTTCTCACCGGTGCGGGCTAATACCCCAGAGTACCTCGCTATCGTTCCCGGCTGCGCGAGGACTCGCAAATTCGACGCAACTTTTCCCCTGATCCACGGACCCCTGGATTACCCCGACCACGCGAACATTGCGGGAAATTCGCGCGGTGGATACAACTCGTCGGTGGTTCCGATCCTTCCTCGCGAGTTCGTATTTTCGCAAAGGCGAGGAAACGTAACCGTGCGTGGTTTACGAGTAGAGGGCGTAACAGCGGCCGGGAGATAAGAGAGGGACGCTTGGTGAATTAATAAAGAAAGGAGGCCGCTCGCTATCTGCCGATCCGATCGTCTGCGGTGTTACAAGGGTACAGGGGATTTGGCATCGAGCGTGCCCGCAGCGGAGAAGTGGATTATCTCCGGTGACGGTTCGCCACACGAGTGGACCCACGCGAGGCCCGGTTTACACACGGAGGGTTAAGGAAAACGGGCGAGGGACCGGAGTGGCGTTATGTCGAGCGAAAGTCATTAAAGTTTCGCACGTGCCAGGGTGACGGCACTGCCAGCAACGACCCTAGGCCATTATTTTTTAACGGCCCCCCTGCAGCTGCCTCGCTCCCTCTCCCGCTCCTTCCGGCTGTTTCCACGCACGCACACAGGTGCAACCGCCGCGGTCTTCGACCTGCGGTTAAACCATGACTAATGAACGAGACCATCAACCGAGTCTTCTTTCCAGCTGCTTTTATCGCGCCGAAAACTGCGCGAGAAAAAACCGTTCGACTGGCAGTTTCGGTCATAACCGGACCAAGATGCTCCGATTGGACGACATCGCTTTCGACTTGATGGATCCTTTGGATCCGGGTCGTTAAGCGAGCTTCTTTATCGCCACGGGAGAGTCAGCGTTTCGTCCTTAATGGCTGCCAAAGAGTCCATCCACTAGCACACACCGTGGCCAAGCGTAAAGGAATTCCGCTCCACGGTCGTTCCGGCAAACTTTTCCTTCTCTCCATCGATCACGCGTTAAATTCGATTTTCCTCCTTTTAACGCGTCCGCCTCGCAACTTTCTGCCAAGCGCCGGACGCGCGAGCGTTTCGCGAACCGCGTTCGCAATTTCCCCGCTTGTTTTTCCCTCGTGATATATTCGTAGCGCGACGCTCGGGCCACTCTGGTAATCACCGGGACGTATTTACTCGCGTTCGGACTTGGACTACGCGGCGTGTTCTTCCGGTTATTTGCCGACATCGGACGCCCGCTCGGCTGTCCCCGATAGAAGTTGCAGCGCGTTTGCGAGATAAATTGTTCGAACGAATATAGTCGGGTGAAAAAGCTGGCGAATGTCTCTATCCAAAGGCCAACTTACTTTATTAGCAGGGCGAGAGAGAGAGAGAGAGCGCCGCGCTGTCCCTCGTAATTTAACTTTTAATTAAATTAGCCGCGGGTGGTCTTCCGCGTGCACGCGTTTCCACGTGAATCTCAATTTTCTTTGAGGAAACCTGAGCGGAAGAGACAGAGGGAGAGACTCGGGCAGCGAGAGACAGAGACGGCGGGAGAGAAAGAGAGAGTGGGTCGAAGAGATTTCTGAAAAATTACCTTAGCGTGGAACGGCGCAGTGTTTTCGCGCAGTCATGCGAGCGTCCCTCGGCATCTCGGTGCGGCGAGGAAAACGCGGCTGGGGCGTCGCGTTAGCCGTTGGCTGCACTTCAATTTCGTTTCGGACGCGACACGTGTTTCCTTGGCCGAGGCAATCCCCGCGGGAAAGAAAGCCCGGGGGGTGGAAACGCGAGTCGCGGAGGCGACAGAGGAGACGCGCAGGAGGAGGAGAGGGAAGATTCAAATATGGCGAGAGAGGAGCAATTTTCCCGCGAACGGGGTTCTTCGCTTCGAACGAAAACGATTTCACCGCGAGGAAATTGTTCCGTGATTAAACGAGCGTCGAGAGCGCAAGCTGGCCGTGAAAAGCGTTCGGAAGGTCAGTTATCCGGGTAAGCAATCGGCCAGCTACCGGAGGGCCGAAGGAATTATTTCCGTGCTTTTGAACCGCGGCCCGAAACGGCGCGGATTAACCGAATCGGTTGAAAAGAAGGAATTTCAAACAGTCGCCGCTTTACGAGCGTCGCGTTGGTCGATGCACGAGAGATACGTCGAGGGAAACGGCGTATCCGGGGCTGTCGAGCACGTAATTCCGTTGGCAGGGAAAGAAGGAAGGGTGGAGCGCAGGATCTCCACGGTCCTGGTCGCTCCGATTCTGCCACAATGCCGTTAAGTCGGTGCAAAAGGTGTCCCCCGAATGTCCTTGTCCCGTATTTACCTTTTATTTTCCCCTTTCCGGCCCCGGCGAGTTTACATCGCTAACGAGGGACACCAATCGGAGCGTTCCGTTTGCGAATCGACTGGACTCTACTCGCTCCCCTATCGAACCTTGCTTTCGTACCCTTCCGATATCGCAGTCTCGTCGTACAAACCTACCCTGAAAGAGGCGTCTTACGTCTTCGTCGACTCGTTTCAAAGCCTCCTTTGTTTCGGAGGAAATATCCTTCCTCTCCTTTCACCAGTTCCCTTATTTATACCCTTATCTATACGCCAGCCATTAAACCGCCCTGCCTGCATTCGACAATTTGTATACCTCGGGTAGACTACGCTTCTCCGAGGAAAAAATAAAAATATCCCGTTGAACGTGTCGCGAGCGAAAGGTTAATACGGTAACCTGCTTATACGCGGAATAATTGATCGGTCGGTGGTAAATACCTTCGGAAAAATATTCCGTTCGAGAGAGTAATTGGAATTTTCGCGTGGAAAGCGTTAACGAAGGCGTTCGAAGGAGGGTAACTCGATTTCCGGTGATCGCTGGAAACGGAGGCGGACGCGTTGATATGCCGAAGAAACGCGAAGACTGGCAGCGCCACGGTCGCCAGGGAGTACCCAAAAACGTAGCGTACCGTAAAATGGCGGAACTTCGGCTCACGGGTTTGACCGTGGCATTTATCGCGTCGCTGCACATTTTAGGAACGTATGCTCGTCAGCTCGGCGGCAGACACGCCGCGAGAAAACGGGATTGTCCGTCCGGGGCATGCTTCGATGGCTGTTGCGATCGTTAGCAGACATCTCCGCGTACATGTCCGCGTTATCATCCAGAGAATGGCCTTCGATCTCGAACTCTCGAATTCGATTTCATAACTCGAGCTACTTCTACGCGAAAGTTTAATTATTTTCTAAGCAGGCCGAGTTTCGTTTGTATATACTCGCTGCAGGATCGAAATAAACCACGAAATTGTAGCGGCTATTTTCTCATCCTTGCCACTAGATGGATCCCAACTTCAATCAAGAAGGTTCGAGGACTTTCTCGCACCCTCTTTCACCCGTGGTGAATCCGCGACTTGCCTTAAATAGCTGTTGGCACGTGGCGAAATATAAGCACTCTTGAAATTGGACGAACACGCTTTTTATTTTACAAACGTACAGATCAGATGTGAAACCAAGACTGCAACGACGACGACGAAGACGACTTGAAAAACAAGCGAGGGTTCAGGAGACACGCGGTTCCCTATGCCTAGCAAACCCCCACTCCCTTCAGGATATATTTAAATGTAGCCGATTGTTTCAGTTAACTCTCAACAATACCTATGATACCTAGATGAAAGAAGTCAACTGAGAAACTTGTAGGACCGAATCCCCAACAGCCCAAGCATTCTAACATCATGGCAGAAGCGGAGTAAAACGCTTCCCTTATTGGTAGAACTGATCCCTTCCTATTAGCCCGATCATAGAACACCATGTGACGAAGAAAGCGAACGAAGCAACGAGACAAAGCCAGAGCGTGGACTCGTCCCAAAGCGTAGTAGTGCTTCCAATTCATTGCAAGTTAGCTCTGAGATAACATTTCTTTCGCGGATACTTACGCCTGTGTTAACGTATCGCGTTATCGAACTTGGAGACAGTAGTTTTGGCAGTGTCACAGAAGAGTGGGTATTACTAACAAAAGTATAAGCCAGTGCAAGTGGAATCTTCTTTCCTGCAACGCAGAGTAAGTATCCCCTTAGGTAGCCTAAGTCCACTAGCAGGTCCAGGACGAAACGCATCCCTTCCTTTTCCTTTCGTCCCTTCTAGCATCATCGCCACACGAGGATACCTGCGACCGATCAGCCGACGTTCGACGAACTTGGCGAAGGACTCCATAGTCCCCTACATGATCAATCTTCATCGCAAGCTAAGACGTTCTTAGCTAACAATCGTATTTCCATAAATTCCGAAAACTCGTAGAATTTTATCGCGAACGACACACATAGCGCTCGGAGCAAAACGCGTTTGCGAGAATAAGCTTCCGGAGTCAAAAGGAGCCGAACCGGAAGAACGCTGACCCGCATACGAGCGAGTAGGACGCGTTAATAGCCTGCGAGATGGGGATAAAAAAATATGGCGTCGTTGTAGGCAGGAATCCGTGCTTCCTTGGGAAGAGTAGCCCCATTTCCTTTCACGTTCGTATCGAAAGTTGGAGCGCGTTCCAGGACCTTCCCTCGTGGAAATATCTCGGCGAATTTCGAAGCCGTCGCGAGATGCTATGCACGCGATACAGCGAAACGAGGTCGGCTCTCAATAGTCCCCTTGAAACAAGATATATACGAGGAATACTTATACCGATTCCTACGTCGCAATTCCAGGCAACGCGTTCTACAGCCGCGTGCGATGAATGGCGAACGGGGAACGGTCCAAGTTCGATTCCGATATCCGCGAATCTTTGCGGGCAAGGATTCGCGGAATAACTTAAAATCGCGAACGGGGGAAAGTAGATCGACGGCAAGTATCTAGGGGCAAAGGGGGGAGGGTGGATGAATCCGTGGAGAAAAGACGGAGGAGTGGATGAAACAAAAGGCGAGGCGTGTCCGGTCCGTTGGCGAGAGGAAAACATCGTTAGCTGGCTGTCGCGGATGATCCGGCGAGTTACCTTGCCGAGAAATAGCCCCGATACAAGAATCCAGGCGTGGGATTTCTGATAGAACGGGCGGGGGGGATCGAACTCTGGTGGAAGTTTCGAAAGTTGCCAGAAACGGGCGATCTTCAATTAGCGGGGCGAAGAAAAGCGAAATAAAGAAGCGGGGATATCGGAGAAAAGCGCGGCGAGTTTGCTCTTATAGCGCGGTGGAAACTCGGCTCGACCCAGTTCCCAGATACATCTATCTATCCATATATATATAGATAGATATGCGCGTCCCGGGCGTCGCTGGTACGAAAGCAAGGGACGTCCTTATCTAAGCGATAAGTCAAGGATGAGCGCGGGATCCGTGGGTTGGTTGACGCGGCGGAAGCGTCGAGGAGAATGCAGCCAGGGCTGCGCGCTATCGCCCGACGCGGAATCAGGCCGAAGCCTGAATCGTGCCTCGATTCGATCCTCCAGTCGAGAGGCTAAGTGGATTCCTCGCGTCGATACGTTCGCGTTACATCGCATTGCACTCCGCTGCCCTCGGAATCCACCGTCGCGAAGAAACTCTGCTCGCGGATCAGGGGTACGCACGGATGGATGAGGCGACGGGACGAGTTTTCGCCCGCTCCGAGCGGGCTTGGCCCGAGAGCATCGACTCTGACCGCGACTCGCGATAATCGGTGGGCCGCAGTCGCGAATCGTCCGCGAAACTGCATCGCGCCGCGCACAGCGTGCGGGCTAACGCAAATGCGGGATTAATCATTCGAGCCGGAATGGGCGCGCGGTCGCGAATTCGGCCCCGATGGTTAATTACCGGCAAACGCGGATCCAACTGCGAATCTCGTTTCGCGTCTTCGACCCTCGTCACCGCTGCCCCTGCTCCCGACCGTGTCCTTAATTTCGCGGATTCGCGGGGCGACAAAAATTCGTAATTACGATCCTGGGCGTCGATACGCGATCGATGACTCGCTCGGCGCGCTGAACGCTTCGCGTCTTAAACGAGTAACTCGGAACGTGGGTGATAATAATTCCGTGATAATCATTTTCGACGCGGTGTAATTTTTCCAAGAGGAGCGAATGGAGGGAACTGATCGATGACCGAATCGATGACAACGGCGCGAGATCGCGACGCAATGACGAAACGCGAGTACGGCTCGGACGCGTGCTTAATTTCATCCGTGTACCGAAAAACGTAGATTTTTTCGGGTCGAGCGGCTTTATTTCAATTTTCTCGGTCGTTACGGGGCAGAGGGGTCGCGCGCCGCGGTGAAAACGGGAAACGAGTCTGTGCCGTGTTCCGTTCCGCGTTGCCGCAGCGTTGCCTCCGCTCCGGCGACGATAATGAATTTATGGCGAACGCGCGGAACATTCTGGTTGTTATCGAACTTTACTAAAATACCCGGTACGCGACTCGATTTTTCCGAGATGGAGAAGAAAGCGGGAAAGAGAAGGCAGGCAGGGGCGTATTTTCAACCGAGCCGACCCCATTTTCGCTATCAGTTGCCGCGTTAAGGGCAGATATATATGCGGCCGGCGAGCGGGGAGAAGGGTGGCGTATTCTTACGGTGCTTCGCGCTGGTAATAATAAATTTATAGCGAGCGTGTAGAAATTTCCGGTCGTTATCGAACTTTCGGCTGGAATTCGCGTTTGACTAAACGGCCGAGTTACGGGCGTGGGTAAATAAATCTTCCGGTGATCGGTGATTGCCGCAGCCTGCGAATCGGAGAAATTTTCCGCGTAAACACCGAGCGGGCGACAGGTGGCGAGGTCTCGGCCCCTTCGACACGAGCAGCGACAGGTCATAACGTGGATATTTGCCAAAGTGGTCGTACCATCGGCGTGCACGCCGTTAATGAAACTAATTACGCGACGCAACTCCATGTAACCCGCTCTTACGTGCAGGCTGCCGTCGCCGCGCGAAATCGCGATCGCCTCTGCGAAATTAATTGGATTACTAGCCGGTGTTTGTCTGTGTTTGTCGGTGTTTGCCTGTGTTTCCCAGTCTTAACGTCCACGGACGAGCGTTTCCGATGCGATCGATCAATCGTATCACGCCGCTCTATGAATTCACCTACGAATTTACCTATGATTTTCGCACCGGTCTCATTCGCCTTTTCGCCCCCTCGCTTTACAAGATACCAGAGTGGAATATTCAAATTTGGCACGAATCGAATTTCCTTTCCAGGTTCCGTCCCTTAATATCGCTTCGAGGTAGACGTAGCTATCGTGCGTCAGTAGGGCGATCGTTGCAAGACCCTTAAGGGTCAGGGTCTCGAAGCATAGACGCGATCGCGTGGCGAGACGAAAGATTTCTCTTTGGAAAGCAGTACCGGGTGAAGAGCTACGCGCTCGCTAGGTACGAGATATTTGCCATCCGTTCGAAATTTTTAGCGGACCAAGCGTTTGTTCTTTCCTCTTCCTCGGCGGTCAGTTCCACGTCATCCTTCGCTGTACACGGACGTAAAAGCTCGAAAATTTTTCCTAGACATCGGACCAGAGGCGTATCTCTATAAATTGCATCGCATCTCTTATTTTCTTTATTCTCGATTAAAATTGCTGTCTCGCCGAGTACGCGAAGCCTCGTGCGCGTTTCCTCACCTTTGAATCTGCACCAGCCTTTGCTCCCGAAGATATTATCGATGAGACGCAATAACCAGGACTCGAAACCCGTTCCGATCAGAATCTGGTTAGATACCGATATAATAAGACATCCAGTCTCGTTACGGTTCCAGTAATTGACGAGTTATCGACTTCACGCTGGTTCTATTTCCAGTTGTCGCGCGTCTATTCTTACGTCGGATCAATTTCGGTTCATTGCATCAATTATTTAAAAAAGTACTCGAAATGGAAGCGACCCTTTAAACGCTGCCGACTCGAGTTGCTCGCTTTTCGTAACCGTCACGTAACCGAAGTTGGTTTTGCATTGCAACGCTTAAAAATTGTTTTCGGTTAGAAGTTCGATCGACACCGAAACCGCGTTCCTCTCTAGCTATGACTTTTCCCGTGTTCCCGGTCTCGCGCTATTTATGGATCACTTTGTTACCGAGCGGAGCTCGCCGCGCCGCGATGCGATTACTCGAGTGTCGAAGCATCGGAGAATCGAGCAAACAACCGAGGCTGCGAGAGTAACGGTCCTCGACGAGGCGATCGATCAAGGGTTAATCGACGAAACGCAGGGCGACGCGAATCTTCGAATTCCCGCGCGTGTGAGCAAACTTTGCCTCCGATAACGAACAGGAGGACAGGTCTCCATCGGCGTATCGATCGTCATCTGTCATTCAACGTCGCGTCCTTCGGAGCCCAGGCAGGCTAGCTTCCTTTAATTAATCCAGCGGGGCGATCCGCTCGCAACGACACGCCTAGCATACTCGTCGAGAGGTCCATCGACTTTAAACTGCTTCCGTTCCGAGTCGTCCTTTTGCTTCCTGCTCCTCCGCCACGGTCAGCCAGCGAGCATAATCTATTTACGGTAACGAGCCCCTGGATATACGATCGTCTCGAGGATGCGCCAAAGTTATCGCGTCATCCGACGAACCCGCGACCGGAGCCGACGCACTGCATCGTCTACCGCGACTCGTATATCACTCTTCATCCGTCTCCGCGAGAGACTCGGGGCTTTTCTCCCCGGCGAACAAGCCCGATCCGCAAAGGATGTTTGCCAGGCGCACCCCTATTGTCTCGCCGCGTTCTCGTTCAGCTCCGCACAGCCTCGCGGGGCTTTATCCGCGAGAGCGACTCCTTCGGGCGTTTCGGGATGACCGGACGACTTCTTCCACCGAAAACCTCGTCCCTAGCTAGCCGCGAGTATTTGCCAGCTTTCCCGGCCGGACCCTCCAATTTCCATCTCCTCGACCCGCGCAGTGACCGGTCGCGGAAAGAATTCCGGATATGCCGGGCATCCGACCACAGGGAAACGGCCGATTCGTTCGGGACAAGAGCGATTCGCGCGCGCGAAAGAAATATGCAGCCGCGATATTCCGCTGCGCGTGACATTCCGTCTGCCGATTTTTATTCCTCGAATCGGTATTCGATCGGTATCACGCAGAGATTCGGGGAGCAATGAGCGGAGGTCGTCACGTTCGGACGGCGCGACGGAACGAAGGTAGGTAAACGGTATCGGAGGAAGGTGTCGTCGGTACGATTGCGTGTGCGTTCGACAGGAAGCATACCTAATCGTTTGCTGGCAATTGTTCGCATCAACAAGTGGCAGGCATGGCGAGAAGCAAGCTAGAGGGCAGCGACACCGTGCGGTTTACAAAGGAGCCGATACTTTGATGACAGACGAAAGCACGCAACCGCGATGACGGCTGTCACGGCAGCTTACCTGTCCACCGTTTTGTCGGCCAACGGGTCTAAATCGATCCCCGCGACCACCCTTCACGGCCACGCGCCTTTTCATATCGGCTACTTTGTAATTTCGCCCCCCGCCGTCGCCATGGTCGCCGTTCTCGGACCTCCAGACGCGTCACCTTCACGAGGGTAATACATCCCGGAAAGTTTTAACGTCTCGAGCGGGAGTTTGCTCCATCGTAATTCCATTTCCTCGCCTTATTTTCGATAGCCGGGAAAATCGTATCGTTCGCGAAAACTCGGCTGCTCCCGACTTCGTTCCCAGCCCCCTGTCGGAATCACGGGGAGGATGTTTCGAAGCGGATTTCATCCCCCGTTAAAGCACACGCGGTGCATGGAGAACCGGTGTCAAGTCCGCGGGGTGACGGACTATTTACATAAGTAGGTAGGCGTTATCGATTTCTAATCTCGATTCGGTGCATGCGTGGTGCGCGCAGCTCGTTGCGGATGCCGTTGCATTAATGACGAATCATTGCCGCTACTCGAGGCTTTAATTTACGACCTCGTTATATCGCGAAGGTTACCGTACTCCAGGAACGACCTTTCCTCGCGCAGTCGAGCCTCGAGATCGTTGAACGTTTACACGCGATTTCGCGGCGCCCCAGCCGCGCGAGTAATTTACGAGCCGTGAACAGGCCAGGCCTTAACGCCTCCGTTATGGCGCGGATTCGTTCGATTCCGATCGAAGAAACTCGGCTGGGATGACGAGGGTCGCTCTCGAGGCCCGGTGTATACCTCGATGTCGAAATATTTGGGTCATCCGTGTCCAGCGAATCGCGAGCGGTATCGAATGGTCCTCGTCTCGCGGACGCGCTCGCTGTACTGGTAATGGCTCGACAAACACTGTCGCGTAATTGAGCCGACGCTCGATAATCGTTACATGTCCCCGTGCAAAGTTATGTCCGTTCGATTGTCCCCGTTTCCAGCATCCGATCCTCTTGTATCCCGGATAAACGCGAGGATTCGGCTCCGCCGAGCGGACGCGCCCGATTAATTGCCTTTTTCCCAACCGAGTCAACGAGATTTCGCCCGATCCTGACTCCGTTCTCGCGATGCACGATCTTAAAGCGGAGAATGGAACGAGGGTACGAGCGATTCGACCGGTGCGCGCACCTGCTCGACCAACCAGTCGATATTCTCATCCGGCCGAACCGGATTGCTGTCAACCGTGGAGCACGAACACGCGCAGCCAACACGACGCGATATTTCATCGGAAATCGCGTACCCGGAATCAGCCGAGTCGCCGAATCGCGACTTCCACCTGCACCCGACACCTCTACAGCCTCGAATTTCGCCTCCTCGTCGCGATGCTCCTTCTGGCTCTCTCTCGAGACATCGCGGGCCATTAACACGCGCGTCGAGGATGAAACGCGGATGAAAACTCCATTTTACCCGCCAGCTAACTCCCACCATTCAGACGTTTCTCCGATTCCGCGTGTAGCTAAATCAGGGTCATTCTAGGTTTCGCGCTCTGCGGGGGATGTTTAAGAAAAAAAATTTCGGGAAAATTTGTACAGAGTAAAGGAAATTCCGGTTATCCCGAGGAAATCCCGATGGTTTCCGCGCCATTCCGTCCGACCCGATTTCCGAACTGTGCCGCCACGCGGCCTAGCGGTTCACCGGCGAATCCGTAATGCCGCGATCCGATGAATTTTTCGCGGAACTTGACGGAAGACAAAGAGAAAAGAGAAGGTCGGAAAAGTAAGCAGACTCGGCGACTCGATTAGCCAAGCTCTGGCTCTTCGTGGTCGCCATGGCGCGCGATTCCGCGTGGCCGAGGTCGCGAGGACCGCGACGCGTATTGCGCCTGGAAATTAATCGACGCTCGCGATTCCGCGAAATTAATTTCAACTCGTTACCGGGCAAGTTTCGCGTAAACAACGGAGCCGTGGAATAATTCGATTAAGTCGCACGCGCTCACCCACCGATCCTGTCTCGCTACTTTATTCGCTTTAACTCGTCTACGAGGAACACCCTGTTCCCTGTCCCCAGTTGCCCCCCGTCACTCCCGGTTCCCCGCTCCCCGTGAATAATTCTTCGCGCCGCGGGACACTGCCTCCCGGATTATTTGCATCCTCGGTATCTCCAGCGTCTACCGTCGTTGCCGCTTAAATCGCGCGACAAACTTGCACCGATCTTAATTAACCCTCGAGCGGCCGCCCTCTGCCTTTCATTTCCAACGCTGCAACCCGCGAGCCGAGCGACGGCTGCTATTGTGGCCGCCAGCATCCAGGCAACGGCCCCAGCGGCATCCTCGCCAGAGCTTTCAGACGTAGAATCATCCTTCTTTCTAAAATCGGCTCGGCTCTTTCCACTCTCGCGATCGCGCTTCGCGAGGCATTCGTTATCCCCGTTTATTTCCCCATCCTCGTCAGTCCACCACGCGTGCACACGCGCGAAGACGTCGCAGCTGCTTACCCTCTCCGCGGGTTGCGCTCCGCGAGACGATAAATCCCGAGATTATCGCGCGCGTCGCCGATGGCTGCGCGATCGGGCCGGGAGTTAAACGCTCGCGAAATGCAGATACATGCCTCTCCGAGGAACGTGACACGCGTCGAGATTACGCTCTAGCTTTTCCACGCTCTTATTTTCCCAAGGCTCTCGCGACGCTTTTCCGCCCTCGTTCCCTCGCCGGCCGAGCTCTCTGCGCGCTTCCCTCCGCGCCACCCCTCGCTGCCGGACGACGAAGAGGCTGAACAGCGGAACCGAGGTTATAAAGAGTGCATTTCCGAGTGTCGCTCGCGATGCTCCGCGCGTTCCGCCGTAATTCTTCCTTCGCCGTCGAGCACGGACTTTCTGCTCGGGCTTTCTCCGCCATCTTCGCATGGCCGCGCGTATATCGACTAGACGAGCGATGCAAATGATACAAATAGCCCTGCGTGTCTTTCAGGAATTCGAATTCTTCGTCGGGGGAGCCGGAGATGAAAGCCACGCGCGATTCCGATGTCCAGAAGCGGATTGAGTTTCGTGTACAGGGTGGAGAAGAGAGGGGTGGACTAAATAAGTATGTAGCGAGTAGCACTCTCACTCTCGCCAGTAGATGGTATGGTAATGGTTACATAGATTTTTAACCCTTAACGCTTCAAGTGTGCCTCTCAGACACCACCGATGTGCGGCACCCAATTCCAAATGTATTTTTGAAAATTTATATTTTATGTTACTTCCGAGACGAATAAAGATCGTTTTGAATGACTTTAACATTATTATCTACGATGCAAATGATACAAATAGCCTTGCGTGTCTTTCAGGAATTCGAATTCTTCGTCAGGGGAGCCGGAGATGAAAGCCACGCGCGATTCCGATGTCCAGAAGCGGATTGAGTTTCGTGTACAGGGTGGAGAAGAGAGGGGTGGACTAAATAAGTATGTAGCGAGTAGCACTCTCACTCTCGCCAGTAGATGGTATGGTAATGGTTACATAGATTTTTAACCCTTAACGCTTCAAGTGTGCCTCTCAGACACCACCGATGTGCGGCACCCAATTCCAAATGTATTTTTGAAAATTTATATTTTATGTTACTTCCGAGACGAATAAAGATCGTTTTCAATGACTTTAATATTATTATCTACACGTCATTGTAGCATTTAAAATCCGACACTTAAAAACTTGCAAGTCGAAGTATGGCGTTGCCGGTCGATATTCTGAATTGAAAGTCGGAGTGTTAAGGGTTAAACGTGTATGTGTCGATGTAATTAGCACTAGATTTACGGAATCCGTGAATTTGACGGAAGGGTTGCTCCAATTATACCATGGTAACAGAGTTGGTTAACGTATATTAACCATTTGCACTCGACGATGTTTTGGCTAGAGAAGAATAGAAATTCAAAGATTCTTTACTGAAAAGCTAACGATACTCTTTTCAGCAGTGGATAAAGAATTGCATAATAACAGAATTGTAGAATTATTTGATTTCGATACCTGCCACACTGTTACATTACACTAAGTTTGATATATTAATTAATATCGATCTTCCAAATTTTATGAAATGGCGACTGAAGCTCATCCCTCGAGTGCAAAGGGTTAAGACTGTTAATATAATAGATAATTGTTTTTAAATTAAACTAATCGTTAAACAAAAGGCACGTGGTTTCCTTTACCTGTCAATTTGACAGGTGTCCTTAGAAATAGGTATACAGATAGCCTCTGTAAACCCTGTGTTAAATATAATCAACGTATTGCGTTCCGCCCACGAGTTTCCTCGTGTTTCGCGTGCATCGGTTATGGACCTTAGATGTCAATACACTGTTATATATATAACTTTCAAAGCTTACAATAGCCTAAGGCAGGGCCTGCCTAGGGTATGAGTCCACTAGCAGGCCCCAGGATGAAACGCATCCCTTCCTTTTCCTTTCGTCCGAGGATACCTGCGACTAGCCGACCTCAACGAACTTGGGAGAGGACCCCCTACAAGTCTATTACTCTCGATGGCCGATTGTACACTTTACTCCGTTGGATACGATATTCTTTCGTTCCTACCTCTC
>NW_016908877.1:658144-659690 GCF_001483705.2 Eufriesea mexicana | reverse complement strand
TCCAGCTGCCCTTTTAATACGTTAAGTGCCTGGTATGCTTTGCTTGACGTTACGTTGAGGCCCAGACTGGGTGGACCACCGGTGGCGAGCGAAGTGTTCATAAAACTCGGAGATACTGTACCAATTGTTATAACAGGAATTCCCAAATGTTAGGTCCAAAAATGGCGAAAAATTTAACACCAAAAGTTGGCACCTTTTGGTCCTAGTCTGGGCCGGTACCTGAGGACCGACTGCGCCCGAACGGAAAGTCTAGCGCCGATTCCTGGGGACTTAACGCGTCAACGGTGGGCCTTGTTTCTTAATTCACCGCGAAGATCACGCGGATCGCCTCGGATAGCTTCGTTTAGGGATTCCGATTATCACTGCTACGTGCTCGTCACTCACGCCACCCTATCGGTAACCGGAACTCGCATACTCTTGCACACGTAGGAAAGATCGGAAAACTCGGTGTCGAATAAATCACGACGGATAATCCTTGCCTGGAAGTAATCGGTCGAAGCTCGAGACGCGAATTCCGACGCAACGGGGCGTGGGGTCTGCGCCCCCTTCGAGGGACATTTCGATGGAATGGCGTCTGGACGAAAAACGCGAAATAATTACGAACCGTCTCTGCAGATTGCTTCCGTCGCGCGATCGCACGCGGTTATTGGTTTTCCCTTAAGCAAACTCGCCGCAGCTGTAGCGGAACTCGCGGGAACTCGGGGTCGGAACTCGTCTGGCGGTGGTCCGAGCTCGATGGACTCCGCGCGACCATCGCGATTCGTCCTCGGGAATTTATTGCCGGGGATATCTGGGCCGATGGAAGAGTCGCGATAAACGGGAGCGTCGCGGGGCTAAATCCCGGATGTTAGCGCGACGCTCGGCCGCTTGCTGGGTCGGGGGTTGAATAAAGTTCGCGTCGCGTGGAAGGGAAGACGAGGGTGGAGCCGTAATCGTACGTCCAGCCAGATCCACGATTTCCTTAAGCGCTAAAGAACGAGAAGAAAGTTGGAACGGGAAGCGAATTTAGTTGCCAACTAATTACCACGGCCGTCTAGCTGCTCGCATCGGCCGTGCAATTACGTTGGATATGGAAGAGCGAGAATGCTCGCCGATTAACCCTCGCGCACCGATCGCTGGATCATCCGAGAGCGACGTCGTTCGAGCTTTTTGCCTCGCAACGCTTCCAACCGGGATCGTTCCGCGTGTAATAACCGCGAGAGCGCGTTTCGTGCAACGCCTAACGGTTGTTCCTCCTATCCGATGCACCAAGAAGCGATATAACCGTACCGTCTATGCGCGATCGAAATTTCTCAACCAGACACGGGTCACGCTTCGTCCATCAGCGTCCAGCTCGAGTCGTATCGGGACATTCCTATGGCGAGATCGGCGTCGAACAGGCGGTCCGCGAGACCTCGGAATGCATGCAGCCGACTCGATATCGATTTTGGCCACACGATCGAACAGAATTCTGGGAAATATCGTTTAACGTAATTTGAAAGTTGCGAAGCTGAAATATTCTCTTCGGATTTGCTGTAGTAAAATTAAATACCAAAGTAAACTCTAG
>NW_016908877.1:636966-657161 GCF_001483705.2 Eufriesea mexicana | reverse complement strand
GATCCCTTCCCCTGCGTTTTGTCCTTTGTCCCGCGTTTTTTGAAGACGTCCTGTGACCCCCGTGGCCCTAAACAAGCCAGTTCTAACCGTTTACCTGTTCAATAAAGATCTATACAGTTTTTCCACGGTTTTCACTGACTACTATTCTCTTTTTTGCGTTGCAACCCCTTTAGCACGATCAAAACGAACGTTTCGCTTGGCACGACTCTGCTCATCGGATTCTTATCACACGAGGTGGATGACACGCTCGAGCTGCTTATGAATCATTTAATCATCGAGTGATTGTCAGCGTGACTGAAGAATAATCGAGTTTCTAAAATGCACTTTGAATTTTTGGACGCTTGACAGTGCGGTGTGCATGGGTAAAAGGACGATGCCAAGGGATTAGTCGAACCTAATCCTCTCTCTAAAAGGAGAGTGTCGGAAGAGAGTCGTAAGAGAGAGAGTGCTACGAGAACGTTGCGACTCATATATAACGTTGTGAGCGTACTTTAACTAATTAATTAATGCAATAAATATTATTAAGAGACAGCTCCGTCCTCGCTGCACCCATTCCTACATATACATGACAGCGGAACAGTCAACGACCAACGCGAGATCTATTGTATTAGCAATTATATTATATCGGTAGATCTGACGAATATTCCCCCAAATTTCGCAATTTCGGAAAATTCGCTCGCAGAGAAATTAAACGAGAAACGCGAACTTCGAACTTTCGAATTCGCGTAAACGACCCTATCTTCGGTGGCATCTTTTTATCGGTAGATTTTTTGCCCACGACTGGCTAAAAGTGCTCTTCGTATTCCTGGCTGAGTTTGACACCACTGGTCTACTCCACGGTGTAGAACAGGGGCACTTAAACTTTTTCATTTGCGACCCCCTTTCGCGGAAGAAAATTTTCCCCGACCTGAAGTACGTACACATACGTAGGTACGTTACGTAAACGCGTATGAAACGTTAAGCGTTCGCGATACATATTCGCCATTTTGCCGCTTGTTACCGCTCGCGAGGACAAAAATAAATCGAAATGCAAGCGGGAGCGCTTGTTTATCTTTGCGTAAAGAATTAAACCTGGTCTGAATACTTGATACGGTAAAACGAGCAACGTCTTCGATGTCTTCCCATGGCGACGAATATTTAAGTACACGGAATACGGGATCGCGTCTGAGATACAATTTCGAGGTACAAAAATTGATATGCCCGGATCATCGATGCAATTTCGCGTTAATGGGTCAAATTCGGTCGACGAGGGATAAATAAATAACGTCTTCGCCCGGGATGGCATCCGAGGGTATCTTTGCTCGCCGATATTCGATGACGGAGAAATGTTATAAATTAAAGGAATACCGTTCTCGAGCAGTTGTGAAAGTTTCAGAAGCGTAGAAATAACACCGACAAAGCGGAAGAAAACGGGACGAGCGGGTATGCGGCTCGCAGGCTGCGGAGCGGAAACCGCGCAGCGTCTGGTCCGTAAAGTAACGCGATCTCGGAGGTCTGGGCGTTAAACGAAAAAGCGGATCGACCCGGTCGCAGATCGTACTCGATTTCTTCCCTCGAACGGCCTTAAAACGAGGGTTCTCCCATCGGGTATCCAGCCGCTGGAGTAACTCGCGAACTGCCTCTTACCGTGTAAAATTTTCAAGAGGGTTCGCAAAGACGGTCGGAGGGAAGAGCCGAACGGACGAGGCGCGATTACGAGTTTTTCCAGGCGACGTCGGGGAATCGGCGGCCATTCGTGCGGAACGAGCTCGCCGCATCCTGCCACGGCGCGGCACGTCCACGGGGCCCGGTATCGTTTCTTCGGCAGTGACGGTGATCGATGAGCGGTGCTCGTCCCGTTGCGGGGGCAGGAAAAATAAAGCCCTCGATCCTATCCGACCCGCGATTATCCCCGGCGACGATTTGACGCGTCGGGAAAAACTTGCCCGCCGATAATTGAGCAGCCGCGCCCTGCTTCGCGCGGCATCGGGATCGTTGCCGGGATTTACATCGGGATCGGTCGTCGAGGCCTCGATCCAGTCAAAGGTGTACGGCTCTCGATCGACGTTAACGAGGAAAGAGGGAAGCCAAGAGCAGCGGAGCGTCGAGGGAACGGCGACGGCGACGACGAAGACGACGACGGAAAAAAGGAAATAAATATTTTCCTCGACTTTTCCATGCGCTTGTAGCATCGAAAAACCCGAGTATCCTCGCGAGTCGCGTCTAATAATCGCGCGGTTGACTATCGGTTCCGTTATCATCGAGACCGACGATATTCGGTGGAACAGTGCCAGAGAGATCACGTTTTTGGAACTGCTTTCCGCAAAAGCAACGACCGGAAACGAATTTCGTGGCCCGCGAGGCGGCGCGTGCATCTCGATGCAATTTCGAGGTTTGTTCCCGCGAGGGAACGACGCGGCTGCTTCCCCGCCTCGTTTCCCAGGTCGCGCACCGTCTCTCGTCGTTAATTCTAAAGACGATGCACTCGGTGACACGGGGTACGCACTTGTGCGGATTCGAGGGCACTCGGTTTCGGGGCGCGAGCGGAGAACGTATTCCGCTCGCAGGCCCAGCGCGCGCACGCACGCGATCGTGGCGCGACGCGGCAGAGGGGTGCGCGTGCACCCAAGTCGCCGCTCGATAAGCCTTATCGACTCCTTAATTTGTCCTCCCTCTCGTACATTAGCGCACGCCGAGCGTGCATTAGCCCGCATTACCGTTTCACGCGATCGACCATGTACCAAACGCGTCCGAGTCTCACGCGACTCGCGACTTATCTATCGCGCGTTTTGCATCTTTCACCGCCATTCTTCTCGTTCGCGAAGACGGCTCTGAATTCCTAAACGAACTCTCCGTCGCGTGACAAGCGAGCGTTCGTGGCCGACCGCGCGTCGCGAAGCGGGTTGACCTAGTCGCTGTTCCCCGAGCGTTTCGCGCTCGCGGAGCGGGTAGAGGAGGGTGCGGTCGAAGAGCGCGTGTACACGCGGTTGGAAATAAGCGTCGGATCGGCAACACGCACGAGTCGGTCAGCTTATCGCGTCACGGCGTCGAGACTGCGGATAACGCTGGCCTCTGCGAACCTTTTCCTCCTCGGCATCGCGCCCCTGCCGCACGCCGCGGATCTTATCGAGGGTGCCTCCCGTCGTCGTCGTCGCAGATAAAGCTGTCGACGATTAATTTACACCGTCTAGCGAGATGATCCGGGCCAAAGATAACCGGGACGAGACGACGCGTCGCGAAACGCGATGAACGAGGAACGAGGAGCAGCGATCGCGGAGTGGAGCGGAAGCGTGCGAATTTTCGATACGCGGCGGCGAGGGAAGGGGCGAAGCGGAGGGACGGCGAGGCGGATTAATCGAGCAGGTAACGCGAGATGACGCGTCGGGGGCCGATTCATAAAGCGACGCCAAGTGCGCCGGACCCAGGGGCGATAAATTAACAACAAGAATTATTATTGTTCGGAACAGCGCGGCGCAGCGGCGCGACGGCGACTCGCTGCGGCCGGAGCGATATCGCACGATCGGCTTTGAAAACCGTTGCATAATTTACTAACGGCGCTAAATTAACCGAGATGGACGACGACTGGCTGGGGACCGATAAAAACGAGCCTCGGCTCTTTCGCGCTACGGCCGCGTTTCAACAAATTGCTACTCGTTTCGATCGGCTGCGCTTTGTCAGGAATCGAGTTGCGCGAAATGGGCCGATTAATTAAAAACTAGACCCGCTCGCTCCGGCTAAACGCGCCCTTCCCGCGCTTTCCGTACCGCCTTATTAACGAACACCGGGATAAAGAGCCGAATTTATAAGCAGCCGGTAAGGTTGGCGCGGGAGAAATGCGCGACTGCCAGAGCTATCCTCTCGGGCCACGAGCCGAGCCCAATTAGACCGTCTGTGGACGTCGATGCTGCGTGTCTGAGCGTCGTCGAGACCCCCGTCCCAAAGGGTTGTTACGCGATTTACCCCGTCGCGACGCGGCGCGTTACGCGATACGCTCTCCTCTCTGCCGATCTCCGCGCCGATCTCGTCGCTCGATTCTGCCACTCGAAGACGTCGCGGGAGGAGTATTCGCTCGGCGCAGCGACGCGCACGGTTACGTAAGCGGTGGCGCGGTATTCTCCGAGGGCGCGGATAGGGAACAATTAGACGGTGGACGGATGTCAATGGGGAGCGATACAATGGCGAGACGCGGCGCGCGACCTTTGCTCCCGCGCTCATTGTCGTATCTATTACCGGAAGCGGTGTGTTCTCTTCGGCCGCGACGGGAGACGCGTGCACGGTCGGTGAATCGGAGTCGCGTCGGCGCGACGAGGCGGGACACGTCGTGGACGCGTTAAATCAACGCTCGCGATGCGCGTCTGGTTCCGCGAGTCCGCTTCCGTCCGCGTATATCTCCCTCTGGATGCAAACGTACCGCGTCGGCTGTCCCGCTGCTATCCTGCACCAGCCAGCCGGCGGAATCGCGTTTGCCGTGCCGGCTGCACGCGCGCCAGTAATCGCCTTCCTCCCGATATTTCGTTTGCCGCCTGTTTGCACGGCTTTAACCGTTTTATCGGCCTCGTTCCGCGATCTCGCCGACCGTTCTTCCTCTCCTCGTCCTCGCGCCCCCGCGACACCGTTTGCCGAGCAAATCTCCGGTCTGTCGCTGCTTCCCTCGCCGAGTCCCCGACGGATTTCACCGTGACTCGGTCGGTCGCGTATCGGTATCCGTTCGGGATCGGAAAAATTAACGAGGGCGAGAGAGACGGAAAGCTGCGTCGCGTTACCTCGGGGTAGAACGGGCCGGAAGGAACGACGTTGCTCGCGGCGCGCGCTCGATTGCATCTGCATAGGGAGGTAGTTTATCCCGTGTTTCCTGGAAGGAAAGCAGACGCAGCCGCGGTGAATAGCGAATTTCTTCGCCGAGAATATATCGGCCGGACGAGCGCGAGCGCGAGGTATTTGCATTTTATTTCGCGCCGCTACGGGCAAGGATCTTATTAAATTAAGCTCGAATTACAGGCAATTCCTTCCCACGGAATTATATAACCGCCGTTGGGTATGTAAACGATAATCGAGGCGTTCTCGCGGCGCGTTACCCGAGGCGGCCAGCCCCACGCGACGCCGTCCGCTCTGCCGGGGCGCAGGCACAACTTTATACGACCGTTTTATGTTATCAGTCTGCGCCGAAGCGGCCGTAAAGTATAACGAAATACGAGGCATAAAACAAATCCGAGTATCGGTCGTGTCACTGCTTTCGATCCCGCTGCGCTTACACGGACCGCTTTAGTCCTCCGCGATCTCGATTCCACCGTATCTTCGCGTTAGAGACCCCACTTTGCCCCTCGAAATTTCCACTCGAAGGGGTTTGCCGCGACGCTTGGGGCGCCGCTGATTGGAAAATACTTCTCGAAATAACCATTCTTCGCGTATCCTGAATTCGCCGAGGCGAGGAGCCAGGGACGAACGAAAATTCGAGAGAAAGACTCGAGACTTGAAAGAGTCACGACGGAACCGACAAACAAAGTTATCAGCGTTAAAGCGTAAAAGGTTTAAAGTGCCCTACGCGGCTTCGACGCCTGGAATACGCAAATACACGCGATCCGACGTCTACGAGGATCTACGAGGATCTACGAGGACGTAAGAGGCGAGGTGGACCGTCGCGGTTGAATTGGAAAGGACTCGCAGAGAGGTTACTTCTCGAAATAACCATTCTTCGCGTATCCTGAATTCGCCGAGGCGAGGAGCCAGGGACGAAGGAAAATTCGAGAGAAAGACTCGAGACTTGAAAGAGTCATGACGGAACCGACAAACAAAGTTATCAGCGTTAAAGCGTAAAAGGTTTAGAGTGCCCTACGCGGCTTCGACGCCTGGAATACGCAAATACACGCGATCCGACGTCTACGAGGGTCTACGAGGATCTACGAGGACGTAAGAGGCGAGGTGGACCGTCGCGGTTGAATTGGAATCTTTCGCGTCGCCGGGCACAATGAGCGGCGCGCGTGATTTCCGTTTCATCGAGGGCCCGATGTGACCGCAAGAGGTGCAATCAGGCAAACTGGCTCGTCAATAGAAGCGGCGCGGATATCGCGTGACCTTCGCTCGACTCCGCTGGCGACCCCGGCCAGTCGGCTCGCGGGGACCGCGCGACGGCCGGTGAATTTCAATTCGGCCGAAATTCGAGGCGGCCCGACGCGACGTCGCGGAGCTGGTACGCGAGGTGAAAGCACGATCGCCGAGCAATTAGCGCGGGTAACCGATCCTCGACGGCACGACGATTGCCGACGAGTCGCGCGCGGGATTCGCGACGGCTGCCAGCCAGCAGCCCGTGGCTCGCCTGTGGGATCGATTCGGCGACGGGTCGGATGTCTCGACGCGACGGCGATTTAGCCTCGTCTCGCGATTCATTAAAAAGGGTGCTCTGAATTTTCCAGCGGGGAACACTTTGACGCGTGCAGGATAATCGTGTTTCGCGAGTCGGAGCCGGCTGGCGGCGAGGAACGGGTCCTTTGGACGAGAAAACGCTGTCGCCGCGTCACGCCTCGCAATTAATTTCTCCGGTTGCAAAAGGATCCTCCGGGTCGGTCGCGATCCGTGAAACGCGACGCTCGTCTCTGTCCTCGGCGTCGCTTTTTCTACGCGGCTCGCGACTCCGCCCCGTATTTATCGCCTGATAAAGCTCCCAAGACGAGAGCGGGGACACCAGGCTCGCTTCGTTAAGGCCTAACGACGGCTTCGAATTCGCGATAGGGACCGAGAGTTATCGAACGCGTTCACCAACGCGCAAACAATCGCTCGCTCGACGTATTACCGCGCCGTTCTCGCTGCGAGAGCTCGGCAAAGTCCCGAGCGAAGCGGCGCGCTGGTTAGAAAGTTTCTTCCGCTCGAGAAACTTTCCAATCGGCCGACAGACTCGGCCGAGACTTTGAAAGCACTCGGACAGCTAGCCTAGAATGGCGACGTCGCGCGGAGGAAGCGAGCGCGCGCGGCCGAAGATCCGGAAGCGAAGGGAACGAGGGTTCCCTAGAGCGTCGCGCGGCACGTACCACTCGTTCCCGGTTTCCCGCGCCCCTCGCGTCTTCCGTCGCGAGAATTCCGCGCGCGAGCGGATATAATCGAGCCTCGGACTGCGACGCGGCGAGGGTCGCGCAGCGATTTCTGCTTACGAAGCTGGCAAATGGAATTTACGGGGTGCCTTCCATTAGAACACCCGATCGGTCCCCGATCCCCCTCGCGTCACGCCGCGTTAATCCGTTCTCGTTCGAGGAGAATCGTAATTCCTGCTCGCGGCTAATTGCACGGAATATCAGCTATCCGTGGCGCACGGTATCAATTAGCGGAGTTTCGGGCAGCGTCGACAGTTTCGTCGATTTTTCTCCCCGTTCCGGCGAGTTTCGTCGATCAGCTCGTGAGCGAGCGCAATACCGCGAGAACCGCTCGATAAACAGCGAGCTGTTTACGCGTACGGGATTCCCGATTCCGCGGGGTCGTAAAGCATACTCGCGCGAGAAACGTTCCACGACCGACCAGCGTCTCCGATCGTTAACTTCCGCTCGAACGACGCGTCGTCGGCACGCGCGATCCGTGGCGCGTCTGGCGAACGATCGCGACGGGGCGCAAAAAGTTGCCCGACGCGAGGGTAAAAAAATCGGCTAGCCCGATATTTAACGACGCAAAAAAGGACAATCGCGGAGCAATGGCGCGGAGAACGGGCCGCTTTTATTCCGGATCTCCGACGAGGATAACGATCGCGGAACTCGCGTCAGCGGTGAATCCATAATCCTAGTGGAAAGCGAGAGAGAAAGAGAGAGAGAGAGAGAGAGAGAGAGAGAGATTGGAGCATCGAGGGTGGAGACGGCGGAGAGGGAACGGGAAAAAGATAATCAGCCGCATAAAAATGCATCGAACGAACGCGTAAGTGGCCCGATGCTGAATACTTAAGCGCGACCGATGGTTCCGGGGGATGCCGGGGCGGCAACGGCAGCCGAGTGGCCATAATTTACGGCCAAGTTCGCCGTTATAAGGAGAACGAGTGCGAAGGAAACAAAAAAAAAGGGGGCAAAATCGATCCTCGTAAATCGTGGCAGCGACGTCGGTAACACGTGTTACGGCGCTCGCGGTGTAACGACTGCCGATTATGTAACCCTCGCCGAGACCACGGTACACCACGGAACCGCCTCCGACGTCTCGCCGAGAACTCGAGCGTTTCTCACGCGCGTCCCTCCATCAACGTCTCGCGACACGCTGCCCCCGGATATATACGCGAAACGCGACGCTGGTCGCCATCGCGACGCGTATTCCCCCTTACGATCGATAGGGAGATCGTGGACCGATTCGTGCGTCGATGCGACACGCGAATTCCTTACTCGAGACGATAACGATCGGGTAATCCGCGATCTCGCTTCGACGTTAATCGCGCGCTTAGCGAACACGCGACCTGACCGAGTACGGGAGGTCGAAGCTCGAGCGGTGGTGCGATATTAGGGAAAGAACACGGGCCAGCGATTGCGCGTGCACCGGGGGGCGAGGTCAAAGCGACGCGCGGCGCGGACCAGTCGTTGATGGCTCATTTTTTTTTCACGGGTCAGCGGGTCGCGTGCAAAATTGAAATCGGAAGCGGCCATCGGCCACGCGAGCGTCCCTCTCTCGTAGAAATTTCCTCCGCGTAGCGCCGCGAGATTCACCCCCCTCGCGCTCGTCCCCGACTTCCACGGAGCCGTGCAGCACCCTTGTCTTGGCGCACGGCGCGGTAAAAATGGAAGAAGGAGAAGGTGGTGGAACGGAGACGAGAGGACGAGAGGACGAGCGAACGGAGAGCAAAAGGGTCGAGCGTTGGAGCGTGGAACCGGTCGCGTTGCGCGTGCACCGCCGAAATTCGACCCTGGCGCGCATCCACATCCGCTGCGACGGCTTAGCCGGAACGAGACGGGGGTAAAGAAAGAGGAGGAAGGAATACGGTATGGGAGATAAATGAACAGAGACGGGGAAAAAGACGATTCGAGCAGACACTAAATAATCTAGATAACGGTAAGACGATCCTGAATTCCCGCAGATTTGTACAGGCATACCGTACATGATTAGATTGGCCGAGAAGATTGCGGCGAAGCCCGAAGGGAGGCACGGAAAAGAAGCGAGGAGGAAGTCCTCGGTGAATTTTCGGTTTCCCCGCCGTTCGGTCGGCTTTCTCGGCACGCGGATTGCACGGACGACGTTTTGATTAGCCCCGAGCCAGGGTACTTGGCATCGATCGGGACCGTGTACTTGGCAAGAGTCCTAGAAAGCGGGGTCGCGACAGGTAAAGCTCGGCTGCCGCATCCCCCTATACCTAGACGATCCAACCTCTCTCTCTCTCTCTCTCTCTCCCTTTGCATCGTCTACACGACCGATTCGCCTAGCAACGCAACCGAGTCGATCCCGACAATTCCAGCTCCCTTTTCTTCTCCGAGAAAGAACGCACGCGACGACTCGGTTATTCGACCCGCGTCTCGATCGAATTCAATCTTTTAAACGAATCTCCGGGAGAAAGAGAGAGAGAGAGAGAGAGAAAGAGAGAGAGCGGGGGGATGCGTCGCGGGTCGAACGAGGTTACCACGCGAGCCCTTAGATTTGCAGGAGGAGAGAAAGGAAAATGGATCGATCGCGGGAACGTTTCGAGCATCCTCGCCGCGAAGGATAAATATTTGACGTCGATGCGTTATCCGCGGCGTCATCCTCTCGGCGAAGACGCCGCCTACGCCGGGAAAGATGGATGATCGGTGACGTCGAAATTTCCAAGCCCTCCCGTTTCTTTCGCGAGGCGACGCGCGTCGAGTTATTGCCCCCCTCTCGAGTGCGTGAAAAACAGCCGCGTGGCAGTGACGACGGTGCACGATCGCGGACCTTCCGCGAACGCAATTTCCCCGGTGGCCGACTTTCCAACCCAGCCAACGTTTCCGCTCCCTTGACAGCCACGAGAACGCAATTAAATATGATTTACAACTTATAATGGCGTACCCTGAATTCGCTAATACCACGGCTAATAAATCACGCCGCGAGAAAGCATCGCCCTGCACTCTCGCCCTGCACAGTCGCTCCGTCGACTCGCACACACCGTGGGCCCCTAGCCCGGACGGTCGAAACTCTTTCGCGGAATCGAACGAGTCCCCGATTCCCACCGATCTCCATACAGCTCCGAATTAACGGCGTCATCCGCTCGAAAGGCGACGCGGTGCGCCGATGATCGCTTCGCCTCGTTGCGAACCGCCGCGCGCTGCGGTTGCGGTGATAATCGCGACGGTAATCGCGACGTCCGTTGCTTACGTCGTTCTCCCGTTGCGCGTTCGCGAAACGATACGCGGGAATACGATCCGCTTCGGAGAACGCGCGTACGCGTGAGCGGCGTTCGCGCGCGTGTGTCGCACACGCCCACACGCGCGCAGCGGAGGAGCAACGCATGCGCGGGGGGTCGGTTACTGCGCATTTCGTTTAGAAAATACACACGGACGCGACGCTATTCTTCGTGCTCGTTTGTCGAAATCGATACGCGGTCCGCGTATATCGAGCGGGCTACTGATTGCGGCAACGCGGAAAATCGAGCACCGCGAGACGCGGCCCGCGCGTCGCTTCCCGGGCGAGGATCGGTCGCGATCGGGTTCAGTATTGTTCGAGTGGGTGGGGGGGGGGGGGGGGGGGGGGCGAAACGGTCCCTTCGTGGCGCTATCGGAGCGGACACCGGGACCTCGCGGACGCACGAGAGAGAGCTTATAAAAGCGATTTAAATAAGTTATACGAGCGACCGCGCGGTTTCACTCGGTCAATTTTCCGGACGAAGCGAGACGAGCGGCCTTGCCAGCGCGAGAACAAAGGGGGAGCGTAAAGGAAAGTTTCGCGTCGAGTGCAGAAGCGTGTTTTACCATCGAAATCGGATTTGAAAGCAGCGCGCCGGTTCGATGTTCCGTGCTGGGGAGAGGGGAAAAAATTCCACGTACAGCCGCGCGGTTGTAGCGCGTTTCAAGCTCGCAGGATGTAAACGATCGGCAGAGTCGTCGAGACGACAGCCGCCAATTATTCGCGATCGTCTCGAAAGCACCGAGGTACTCGAGATGCTCGACGGGAGACCGGATCGCTTCGCGCTCGACGAATTCGTCTCCTCGCGCGAGGAATCGAACGCGTTCGACGTCTTTTCCCGACGATTTAAAATATTTCGCCGAGAGGAGAGAATCGCTCGGACGTCTCGTGCCTCGTTAGGCAATGTTTCTCGCGGCTCTTTGAAGATTCGTGATTCCGCACCGTCCTCGATTCCCGGAATTTTGCCCGGATCCCTCGGGCGTTCGGCGATCACCGCGTGACCTCTTCTCGCTGGCCGAAATTAATCTTGGCCGAGCTCGACGGACCTCCGTGGACGGATCCGACAACGAGGGGGTGGTAAGATCCGCCCGCGAGTATCTTTCGCGCCGAGCGGAACGACTTCTTTGCGGTCGGTCGGTGCCTCGGGGACGCTCCTAACGACCCCTGGAATCCCTCCACTTCCGGCGATTTTTGTTCGAGTTTATTTCGCGCGACTCGCCGCAACTCCGATACCGTGCCAGCTTTGCTCGCGGGGAACCCGTATCTCCGCCGTCAGGCGTCCCCTGCAACTTTACCTCGGATAAAAGAGTAACGAGTTGGCTGAAAAATTAAACGGAGAGTGTCCCCCGTAATTCGATCGCGTTCCTCCACTCGCCTGGTTGGACGACACGGAACGAAACGAAACGCGAAAGCCATTGCCGTTTCTCGAACCCAGGTTCCCAATTCGGCCATTGTTCCTCGCGTCACGGTACACCTCTCGAACGTCTCTCCGGGTAGATAAATGTTGCAACGAGAAAGGAAGACGACGCACGCGGTCTTCCGCCGGGATCGTGGAGAGAATCGCGACTCGAACCTCGGAACGGAAAAGTCACGCGCGACCGGCCGTGTAGCTCCGTCCCGGAGTTTGTGGCCTGCTCGTAAAGCATCGTTCCGCTTACGACTTGGCGTGGCTCGTTGAAAGCCATTTAGATAATAAAATGCAGTTCCACGGTGATAAGACGCGGGTCGTTTGTTTACGCGCTCGTTCACGGACCCTCCGCCGCGCGACACCCACACTCTGGCCGAGCACGCGTTTATTCACACCGAGGAAACGACGGCCAGGCCTGTTTACAACGCGACGGAATCCTTAAATCGGTTCGCGTATCCGTCCGAGCGATCTCCAGCCCCGTGCACGCGAGCCCCCGTTCCCCAGAGATAGAGAGAGAGAGAGAGAGAGGGAGAGAAAGTGCACCGTTTCCATTTCTTTCCACCGTCCTTCCTCTATACTCGACCAGGACACCGCGAATTTCGCGTGATTCGTATTTCGCGAATCGACCCCGTCGTCCCGACCACTCGCGAGTCCTTGGGATCGCAATCGCGGAGCGGAGGAGCGGCTGTAAAACGTACGAGCGAATCGATCGCACGGTCTAATTCCTGGCCGCGCACTCGGAACGCTCGACTTTTCCGGAATTCCATCGTGTGCCCGTTCGCAGTCTCTACGGGCGATGCTTCCGTTGGTCGAAAGCGCAACCCGATCAAATTCACTTTCCACCGCGTATCGCGATCAAGAGCGCGCGAGCTGCAAACGGGGCGTTTACGTGCGCCCCGTTTTATCAACCGCCACCGATCGTGGCCAAACGTTCTCGTCGGAGAGAACTAGTTCTCGCGGAATCGATCGCTTACGTAAGTCGTCCACGAGAACGCGGTGGACTCGAAAATTCGCATCGATCGTGGCCGAAAGAGGAGAAAAAAGAACCGGGGCACGAGGAAAGGAGGGGGGCACGGGGGTGAAGAGTGGCGGAAAGAATCGGAGGAACATCTAAATACGATTAAACCGTGTGACGTTGTATTCCGAAGCGCGATACGATCGAGCAGACACCGGCGAACGGTAATCCCTGGCGAGCCATGGTTCTTTGACCCCCCGAGAGAAATGCAGCCTGTTAGTCGAATGAATTTCATCTTTGCGGATTAACCGAGCGACTGCAACTCCCTTTGATTCGTTTCTGCTCTTTGTTCCACGAATCGTTCGTTCAACCACACCGATTCTTTCTTTTTCCCTTTCTCGAGCTTCGTAAATCCACGTCGGAAGCGCTCGTTTCCCGCCATCGCGACGCAGACCGATGCGTCTGAACGTTCGCCGGAGGAGAACGTCCGAGAAACGCGGAACCGTTAACCTAATCGGTTAGGCGATAACGATAACGAGAGCTGTCCATTTAGCCCTGTCCCGGACGCGACCGGTTCGTCGAAAGCTGCGTCGCTTTTCCACCCCGTTCGAGGCTCGCTTTTCCACCACCGACGATACACGCGCGTCCGCAACGCGGCTATCCAGCGGCCATCTTGTCCCCACCTCGCGTTTTTACGTCCGCGGATACGGACGTTCCGACGCGCACCCCCGCGTGTGGTCGACCCCCGGTTTCGATTCTTCCGCCTAGCTGTAGCAAACAATTAGGCCACGGAGATACAGAACCCGGCGAATCCCAGCGGAGCGAGAGCCATCGGGGGGCCGGAAAAGCGAGTCGGCTGACCGGCGTTGGACGGGTGATCGATCCGAAATTGGGAAAAAAGCCGAGGGACATAGTTGGCTGGAATCCACTGCGGCGGATTCCTTTCGCATCCATCGCTCCTTCCGTCTCTTTTTGTCCTCGCGGACAACAACTCCCGCGGCGCAGCGCCGTTGGACAACAGCGCCGTCTCCGATTTACTCGCGGACGAATTTCCGGCCAACCGGCCGGCAGGTGGAGCACGATAAATTTTCGAGTCGGGATTAATGCCCCTCCGCGAACCACGCTAATCCCCCAAACACCGTTATCTCCTTGCTCGCCGTCGACTGCCACGGGAGGCCCGACGGACGCGTTTATGCCCGCGAAATCGAACGTTTGCCGCCAATTAGCCCCCGGCTCTAGGCTAAATATTATCCGACTAGGAAAACGCGTAAACGCGGCTTTCAGCCGGGAAAACGAGCGACCGCCGATTATACGCGATCGTTGTACCCGCGCGCCACTCCTCCCGAGCATTTCACGATTCCGTCGAGCTATTTTAGTCAGGGATCGACGAACCGGCGTTCCGGCCGACGTTCCAGCCGACGTTCCAGCCGGCTGGAGACACGCGTTAACCGCTCGACCAGTCTGACCGACGATTAACCCCGCCTTGGCGGGTTAACGCGCGTCGTTATTTTTATTTCGCCGCACGGTCGATCCTCTCTCGTTTCGCTCGATAATTATTCTCGCCTGCTCCGCGACCGATCGGCTACCCTATACCCGTCGCCGATTCCAGCCGCCTGTTTACGGCTCGCTTCATTACCTCTGTTTGCCGGAAATTCGGCATCACCGACGTTACCGGTACACGCCCGTTCCGTTCCACCTGCACCGAGTGTACCCCGCCGCCGCGCTCATCCGGTCGGCCGAGAAAATTCGCCGATCGATGCCGACGCGAGGCTTCGCCGGAGGGGTAAAGAGGGTCGCCACACCGATCGGATGCGTATCGCATCGGTAATAATTACAAAGTAATGGACCGATGCGAATACGCGGATCGAGCACATCCTGCCTCTCGCTCCGCTTTCATCCCGAACCATGTTTCTGTTTTTTCCTGCTTTCCTGCTTGCGCTATTAATTAGTAGCCGCGCAAATACGCCGGCGGAAACGTGGAGAGCAGCTCGCGAAAAACAAAAAAAATGGGGAAAAAGCAAAGGGGGGAGGGGGAAAGAGGAAAAACGGGTGGATAGGAGCGGACGAAAATCGGAGCAGATACCGTGTCTCGATAGTTCGATTCGACCGAGTAACGGGAGCGAGATCGACGCTCCGCTTTCGAGAGATCGCGTCCATAGTCTGACCTCCTTCCGCCAGCTCGCCGATCTTCCTCGAGCGATCGAATTCCGCCGGAAGACGGCCAGACTCCTTCCCCGAGGACGAAGGAAACGGGGTGACACGGTTTGTCGGCCGGAACGCGATCTCCCGACGCTTTTACCGATCGTTTTTACGCACCGTCGCGACGAGTTTCGCTCGTCAGTTCGCGAGCTTTTCCCGCCGATATTTCCGCGCGGCGCGTTCCCGCTCGGTCCCCAGCCATCGGGAAGGAAATCGAGTTTTTCGGCCCGGCAGAAATTTGAAACGCAAAAACCGTCCAATCGGATTTCGGATTTGCCGATACGGACGTAACGAAGATACCTCCGGCGTATTAAAAAATGGGGAAAAAAGGGAGCAAGCGTAGAAAAATATCTACGGTGTACCCGAGTAATCGCGTGCTTTCTCTGCGCGTATTCGATGACAGATAAATATCGGACGCGAGCTCGACGGAAAGTTGACCGGTATCGATTTCCAACTCGATTCGAGCGCGGATCCGGAAAATAGCTACGCGCGGTGCACGGGTTGCGGGTAAGGTTAAACAAAGGAATTTTCTCCGCTCGTCGGGACGAGAAGTCGAGTACGAATTTCGTTTGCCCGACGAGGGACGTGTAGCCGCGGACGATTCCGCGACGCGACCAGGCAATTCCGGAATCGCGGAAAGCTCACCCTCCGCGGGCGAACGTCTGCGCGACAAAGGTCCCGCGAAAGAGAAACGTCGCCGTGCCAATTCGCAAATTGGATTCCACGGAATTACGCCAGCCACGGTCGTCTGCGCGACAAAGGTCCCGCGAAAGAGAAACGTCGCCGTGCCAATTCGCAAATTGGATTCCGCGGAATTACGCCAGCCACGGAGACGACTGGCCTACTCTGCGCGCGTTGCACGATTACCTCCTTCCGGCACGATCATTTCGCCGCGAGACCGCGTAATTGCCGCCGAGCCGAACACAACTCGGACTAGATCCTCGGAGATTCCTCTGTACCAGAAATATCGCCCCATGGATGACATCGAAGGATATTATCGCAGACTTGGATGTTCGGGAAACGAGATTTCCCTCTATTTAACGTTCGATCTCCTCTAACCGGCCGTCTCGAGGATAGGTCATTTAAGACCGACGGGGAGCGAGAGGAGGAAGAAGACGAAGAAGAGGAGTGGCAGAATAACGTCGACCCAATTCGTAAATTGGATCCGCGGGTCAGGACGGCGGCAGCTCTTCGCCAACCTTCCGATCGTCCCTCTGTTACACGCTGACAAAACGCTCAGCTGCTTATCGGCAATGCTGCGGGAAATCAGGCCACGTGCTTGTTGCTGCGCGAGCTCGTCCAACCGTGTCCTCTTTGAGTATTTAATCTCTGCTCGAGCGATCGCGATACGTAGCCAAACGGTGCAACTCCTACGCGATTAACGATTCCCAGAGCCCCGACGACACGTTTACACGGGACTGCAATCGTCCACCTGCAACTTTCGACGTCGTCGACGTCGCGTATACCTTTTCCCGGAAACTTGCCTAGGGAAACGTCACGACGGAGTGCCTACGCGTTACGCGATGGATCGCTAGACGGTAGAGACGATAGAGCCGAGCGGAAGCGTGCAGACGTCGAAGCTCGTCGTGCGAAACTCCGTGCAACTCCGACTATATTCGATCACGAAGCCAGACGGCATTGTCGGACCGTTGGCTAACGGAATGACGGCAGATTTTCCGTATTCGCGTGTTCGAAAGGGATGTCCCGTATTTCGATTCGTCGGTTCGTTCGGCAATCACGTAAACCTTGGAGTCGTTGCCGAGTGTGGCGTGCCGGGAACCGGCAGAAGGAAGGAAGGAAGGAAGGTAGGTAGGTAGGTTCGGACCGAGGGGTGGCGAAAAGGGGTGCCGATCAATAACACGCCGCGTCGCGGCGCTACTGTCGCTACTCCGATTACTCCTATAGTTACACGTATCTCTGTACGCGCACGTACGAATACGTGGCTCGCCTTTGAGACTTCCGGTTCAAAGGAACATCTCGAAACGGCCGAAATGCTGGCGTTTTTTCACGCGGAAATTCGCCGCGGGAAGGAGAGCCGCGTGCCTTTGAGGAAGCGACCCGAGCTGCGGAGGTGCAAATGAATTTATTAATGGTTCCCGGCACGACGTGCTCTTGCTGTATCCTCCGAGACCACTTTCAACTTCGCTGGGGTAAAAAACGAAACGGGAACGCGTTTATCGCGACGGCTCGTTCGAAAATTCAAGGGTTCGTCGACCCCGCGCGACCTTCGCCGCTATATCGCGAGATCTCGCGGGCACGCGGCTCCGCGGAGATGAGCGATTCTTCTCGGTACCCGATTCCCGCGTGCAGGGTCGGAAATGGGGGCAGGAATACCGGAGGCACACGAATTCGGGACGAAGAAGCCGAAACGCAAAAGTCGGGGAGTGTGTTGCGAGTCGGAAACGACGTTACTCGGCGGACACGGGGAACAGCCGGAGAGTGGAAAAATTGTAAATCGAATCTCGGCCTGTTTGCACGCCGGAGCGTAAACGCGGATCGATTTATTTACGGGGAAGGGAGAAAACGGGAGAAAAGAATAATGAGGGACCCGCATTCGCACTCGCCTCTGATCGTTAGTCGAGAACCGAATTATCGCGAGCCGTGACACGGTGGCTTCGCTATCCGCGTCGACGAATCATTAAAAACCGTCCGTGATCCTGCGGCAGATCGGGAGGCAGATCGGGCGACAGACATGGCGGCGAGTCGTCAAAGAGGAACGATATCCACCCACGAGAGCGTTCCGTTCCATTCGCTCGGGATTACGCTTCGGAATTACGATCATCGAGGATTCGTGGCAATTCGTGGGAAAGCGGGTCGATGCCTCGAAATCGCAGCGAGCACCGCGTTTCGAGGCTCGCAGGCTCCAGGGACGAGAAACGCGACCAGGCCGTCGATACTCGACGACGATCGAGGTCGATTAATATCGAGAGGGCGTTTACTTCGATCGAGTAATTTCGAAGGAACATCGACCGCGGTTCGATCACCGGGAAGACGTCGCTAATCGCCAAAGAGGATCGCGAAATCTTAACGAGATCGTTCGCGGTTGGCAGTTGGCTGTTGGCCGTTTAGTCGTGAGCGGACGCGAAGCAACAAATTCCAGGAAATTGTTTCGATTTCGAGGCTCGAAGGGAAACGTTCCTCCGCGGCGTGATAAATCCCCCGGCGTACGCTCGGCAATGCGATTAATTATTTCTACATGTTAATTTTCGCGTGACGGGCCACGCTGCTAGCAGTTGTCCGGAACACGGCACAAGCTTCGCCCGCAACTCCAAGGCGCATCTCGCACGGTTCTCTTTCCATGTAATTAACAACGAGGCTAATGCCCTCGGATTGATCGTCCGATCGTCTCTGGAAAGCGGCGAGCCACGGCAGCGGTTCGCGGGCCGCGTTGTTCCGCGCATTAAAAAACAATACGTCATCCGCGAAACGAATTTATGAATACGAAATACGCGCAGCCGTTTTTCACCCCGTCCCTCCCGCTCCCTTTTGCTCGCGCGAGCTAGCTAACTCGCGAGCGAGCGAGCGAGCGCGCACGCGGAACGTTCGTTCGTGCGAAATAATAAAATTACCTCGCTAATTAAATATTAACCCCGTACAATTTCCAGCGCGACACACGGGGTTTATATTCGACGTTATTATTCGTCGCGCGGTTAACTCGCGAGAGGAGCGGATAAACTTCTTGCGAGCGGTAATGGCCGGAGCCGGTTCGCCGGGAGGATCGACCGGAGCGCGCGAAATATCTTTTCGCGAGATCGTTGTCGGGGTTTAGCCTCGGCTCGGGGGTTCCTTGCTCGTGTTACGCGTATCGGCGGAGGGCGCGGCGAACGTTCTAAATCGTTACAAACCGTTTACAAGGGGGTGCAGAGGGTTATACGATCCAGGCTAACGACAGCGGGGTAAACGGCGAGGAGAAACGAGCCTACGGCTGGTAGGAAGCGTGCAAATGAATATACATCGGTTTCGTGACGCGCGTTGTCGTCGTGGTGTGTCTCGTCGCGATATAAATTTCGACGCGCGGCGTCCGCGTGCCGTTTCACCGACGCTATTTCGCTTTGTCCACCGCGGCTTCCTAGTCTCGAATTAGAGTTAATTAAAATACGAGCGTCGAGCCGCCAACGCGGTCGATAAAATCTCTTCTGGCGTACGCGCTCCGGCCGCGACGCAGCCCTAGAAATCGGGGTTGCGCGAAAAACGAACAGGGAGCAGCGGCGTTTCTCCTATCGGAGATCGTACGTTGCCAGCGGCTAAGAGGATTAATTCGGTCGGCATCGAGACACGCTGGAACAGAGGAGGGTGGCGCTTGGCGCGTTCTTCCGCGTTTGCGAGTTAATCGCGGTCGAGTCGACGCCGAGAGGAGCAAGGGTGCGCACACGGGCCATCGTCGACGCGTCTTTCGTTGTTCGAAGAGTCTACCGGTATCCCTGGCATTCGAAAAAATTCCCAGCAACGAGATTGCGTGCCGAAGATTCTTCGAGATTCCCGGCATCGAAGGTCGAATATGCGGCCGAACCGTACAACGGCCGGATGCATTCTAATTTTCACGAATGCGATACACGCGTCCCGGGCACGACGACGAGATTATACGCGCGACGCGCTCTGCCTGGATGCATCGGCTCCGTGCGTCGTCCTCATCGAAAGAACGTCAATTATCCCGGCAAGTATTTCAATTTTTGTTGGGACAAAGCCGTGGGTGCGCGGCGAGTCTGACGGGAACTCGGGAAAGTTTTACGGACCAGTGGAACGGGGAATGCCACACGCCGTCGTCGATGTTTATACGAACGTCATTCTTATTGCGCATATTATGCATTCCGCTCGCACGAGGTAAATCTCTTTGAGAAGCGTAGTGGAAATTGGAGAAATCTCGAGATGCTCGCGCCGGCAACGGCAAGTTTCTCAGTTCGATGGAAAACTTGGGAATCGACGTGCGCCGGAGCCGAGAGCCCAGGAGCCATCGGTATCGAGCAAACTTCTACCCCCGGAATTTTCAAAACCCCCGCGCGCGCTGCCCCAGGGACCGCGTAAATTTTCCAACTTCGCACCGAGAATCGAATATAACCGAATAACCCGGTCACGCCGTTTGATCTCGAGAAATTCCAAGATAATTCCCCGGGCGATACCAACCCGGCCCTTCTTCTATCTCCGGGAATCTCAACGAGGCCCGCTGTGCGCCTTCTTTCTCTCCCTTTTCTCTTCCTTTTCTCTTCTTTCTCTTCCCCCGCCCCCTCGCTCCGCTCTTTCCAACCTCGCCGAGAGAGGTTCCTCGATGAAGCAAAATCCCGTATTCCGACAGAAATCGAATTTCCCTCTACCGACGCGTTTCCACCATTTGCATTCCTTACGTGCACACTGGCG
>NW_016908877.1:635073-636954 GCF_001483705.2 Eufriesea mexicana | reverse complement strand
TGCGAGCGTGTAACCGAGCGAGCGCGCGCGCGCGTCGTTACGGTGCATTTTAATCGCGACGTTTTATCATCTTTATCGCCGCATCGTATAATTGTTATCGCCAGATTTTTTACCGCGCTTCCGCGATATATATTACGCTTTATTATCATCGCGTTATTTATCGTCGCGCTATTTCCACCGCTGCGGGGAAGCTCCGTTTTCGCTGGCCGCGCGGAGACGAACGCGCCGGATAAAATCTAGGGAAAACGAATTTCGAGGCGAGGGGTGTTTCGAGCTCGGGCCATTTTCGCCGAGAGCAGAAGCCACCGTCGATACTCTGCCAGCGACACTCGACACCGCCATTTCGTTCCCCGCTGACATATTGTCCCGCGCTTTTACAAAAATTGATACCCCGTATCCGCACGCGGAAATCGCTTCTCGCGCGCACGGGAGTCACGTTTCGCGATATATTTCGTTTAAACAAAGCGCCGTCGATAAATAAGGAATATCGCGAGCAGAAGGGACGCGGCCGTCTCTGCCTTTCGCGATTTATGGATTCGGAGATAGGGTTGTCCGGCGCTGGAGTAAATTTCCTGAGAGCGCGCGGCGTAAGAACGGCACGGAAACCGAATAAGCTGCACGGGCCGTTTGATCTCGAGAAATTCCGAGATAATTCCGAACGGCATGGCGGAGGTGGCGAGCAATCGTATCGCGCGGTCGGATCTCCAGGGAAGCCCGGAGAGTTTCCTCGCGACGAAATTTCTCCGCTCGCGGGGCCGCGCGTCGGCTCTCGCGATTTTTACGACTTTTCTCTCTCTCTCTCTCCACGCTCGATATCGCTCGAAAACCGATCCCCGGCTTTGCAGGTTTTACCCCGGGTATAGCCGGGCGCTCGAGTGTCGCTTCGCTTCTTTTCCCTGCAACCACCCCCGACTCGTTAAAGAATTTCCAAGCCTGGAACGCGAGCGTTCGCGGTCGTATAATTGAAACGCTCCCGCCGTTCCACCCTGCTCGTTATAACCATAATAACAATAATAATTAAGATTAAAAACACGCAAAGACTTTCGTTCGTTAACGAAATTTATTCGCGGATCGGGATCGTTTTCCCTTCGTCCTTTTCCCCGCCCTTCCCCGACACCTACCCCCGTAGCTACTACCTCTGTCCCTATCGATCGAATTATTTATCGTCCAGTGTGTATGGGTAACGAGACGCTTCTGGTTTATGAATACCATCGAACCGAGACGCGTAACGTTCTCCGAGGCAAGTTCGCCAGTCTGAGAGGGATTCCTTTGAGCCGTTGAAATATAGGTCCTCTCTCGGCGAAGATTGCCACTGAATAAGGCAGAAAGGTATACCGGAAGGGAAGGACGCGCGCCAAACGGAAATATCTAAATACGACGAGTTTGAATGGAAGACGCGGAGGGGGGCAGGGGGTGGGTGGCGGCGCGTTGCAGGAAACAGACGGGACGAGACGCGACCGACGCCGACGACGACGACGACGACTACCGCCAAAGAATAACTGGAGCACGGGGATCACCGGCGTATACCCTGGAATAAATCCGAACGCCAGGTCCGCAGCCAATTACGGGAAACCGACGCGAGAAGAGACGGAAAAACGGATTGAATCGCGTTCACCGTGAGAGCGTCGCGTTTGTCAACGTTTGGCAACGTACCAGCCAACCCGGACATCTTCGTTACCGTCAGCTCGTCGTTGCCCGTCGCATTTTTTACGATAATTGGCTCCGCTCCGGGGAAAACCGATGCTCGCCGATAAAGAAATTTATATTTTCCCCGGGCAGACCGGACCGATTGAAAAAGCCGGGGAATTTCGTCGATTAATGTCCATCGCCGGACTAATCGTTCACCGAGACTCCTTCTTACGAGTAGCCCTACTACTCCGA
>NW_016908877.1:599147-634967 GCF_001483705.2 Eufriesea mexicana | reverse complement strand
CGCTCTTCCACTGCGAGATCAGAGATAAAGGGTATCGATGGGCAGACGGGGTTCCACTCGGTCGCGGAAGGAGCGTTTAACGCGTTCACTGTCATGGCGGGCATCGGTGACCGGTGCTAGTCTCGTCAGTGATGCTATGATGGTCACCAATGTCCGATACTAGGTTTTTAAATTTATATCTGTTTCATTCCAAAGAAATGTTGAATATAAGAACAACGTAAATAAATAGGGAGCTTTGAATTAATAATCGTAGCGACCAACATTCTCACCCTCGCTAATAGATGGATTCCTACTTTCTCTTGATCGTTTGAGTCTCAAGCAGGGTTTGAGGCTTTCGGAAGAACACGGTCGAAGAACCCTGAACAGCGCGATAACGCTTGCCTTAATCGAGTGCGAAGAAGTCCAAACGGCGCGATAGCGCTTGTTTAATTTTATGTCAACAAATCCCAATCGTCGCAATAGCGCTTGTTGGTACCATGTGACGTACATGCATCAGCAAAGTTGAGCGCGATCGCGCTGCTTGGGTCTCAAAAATGCGCTTGTTGGTACTATGTGACGTACATGCATCAGCAAAGTTGAGCGCGATCGCGCTGCTTGGGTCTCAAACGGTTAAGTCCTCTGTGAATACTGAAATATCCTCCGTCTAAAACAGGACTTGCTAGAAAGCTTTACCGAAAAGTCCACTAGCAGGTCCAGGACGAAACGCATCCCTTCCTATTCCTTCTCTCCCTTCTAGCTCCGCCCCCACATCGAGGATACCTGAGACAACCGAATTCGACAACCCCCACGAATTTACGAATACCAGACGTCGAATCTCAGAGTTATTAACCTGGCCAATGAATTCTCTCCAGGAGATTAGATCTTTCCGCGATCCTTTTGATCTACCTTGTCCTCGTACTTGTCACGTTTCTCGTAATTGTCTCCCTTGATCTCGATCTCTCCTCATCGCAATTGCGATGTCGTGCTCGAGAAAGATGAATAGAAGCATAGAAACGTGGAATCGCGAATCAATTATCGGATCGGAGATTTTTGGGTCAGAGTCACGAGGTCAGGCCGTAGCGATCGCCTACCATCGAGTCGATCGTTTTCCTTCGGTCTATATATTTCCGGAGCATCGATAGGCCGATGGCTATCTACTCCGACTCGCCTGCAACTCGTACGGACATTCGTTATCCTGGACACGGGCGATAGCTGGGAAAAGAAGCGAAACTGGCGCAAAACCGGATCACCCAGTTTCGAATTATAACCGCGACCGGTAACCGATACCGGCGATCGTTTCGCTATTATTCGTTTAATTATTCGCCAGGAGGATCGTCGGTGGCTGTTTATCGCCGCTATCGCGATTACGGAGGAGGGTAAATTCGCGGAGGAAAAATTCGAAGGAGGATCGGCCGACACGGTGATTAAACAAGTAACGTAATTGCGCGGCGGTGCGGCGGGAATTCGCGTGCAGTGATTATATGCAAGCAAGCCGAGAGGAACGGCGGCATTATTGCTTTATCGCTCGGATCGATCGTCCGAGCGCTTTTAATTATTAAATCAACTAACGAGCTGGTCGAATTAATTAACGATCCCGGTCTGTCTAATTGATACACGGGCAGCGTTTCGCCGTCGGGCCCGATCTTAGGGGTGCCCTCGTGCGTGAATCAAGGCCGGGTAAAGCGCGGCTGGAGCGTGGACGAGGCTCGTACCCCTTGGTCGGGGAAAACCAGGTCGGAGTATTTTCGCTCGATCGCGATTTCCGCGCATCCGCGAGCACTCGAGAGCGTTCGAGTCACGAAAGAACCCTTCTTCTTCGAGAATCTTTGTTACGAGACAAAGACCACGCGAGACGCGGCTAACGCGATCAAGCCGCCGTTTCTCTCGGATCCTCGATAATCACCGTTACCGTCTTCTCCCTTTGTCTTTAACGCGCGCCCCCCGTCCAACCCGTCCAACCCGGCCACCACCCCTCGCAGGCGTACAAAACAACGGGGCGGACCGACGAGTACGCGGCGATTTACCGTCGTCCGCCGATATTAATCCGTAATTTTATTCCCGCGAGGTTCGTCCTGCACGCTGGAATATTCCGAGGCTCGAGCCCCGGCTCGCTGGCTCGTATTTTTCGCTCGTAAATTCGCTCGCAAATTCGCTCGCAAATTCGCGGGCAGTGTCACGGTTAAAGGGAGAATGTCGGCGTATCAAGTTAATCCGGGAAAACAAAGGGCGAGCACGGCTCCGAAAGCCAGTGGCTGCGCGCGTGCGATGCATTCGAATAAATGAGTAATGCCCTTTGCAGTTTGCGCGGCACCGCGCTGGCGACGCTCGCTTTTGTTGCAGGTGTCACAGCGGGGAGAAGGAAATGGCACGGTGAAAAGGATTTGAAAAACACCGAGACACGAGTCGGACGTCGACGCGCGGCGTCGCTCGTCGATTAATTAGAGAGACGACCGCGAGTCGCGAATTTCCGTGGTTTCCGCGTTCTCGCGTTGTCTCTTCGGCCCCGATCGCGGCGTTCCAATCGCTCGTCCTCGTTCGCTGGGTAGACACGAGAGGCTGGGAATTCGTGGAAACGGGACGAAAAACGTGGCAGCCGCGAGTCGCTAAAAATATTCCCTAGAGACGAGAAAGCATCTCTCAAGGACAATCTCTTAGTCGTTTCTTTGTCTCGTGGCGGGTCGTAAGGCTTTCAATTTCCCTTCTCGCTACTTCGGCTGCACCGTTCTTTTCATTCGCCTCCAATCCTTTCTTTTTTCCCGCCTCCGTCCTCCAACGATGCCGCGACTTCTCCCCGGAATTACATCGTAAGCCCGGAGACCTTGGAAAATCGTGTCGGAGGAAATCGGGCTGTGTCAAGAGAAATCCACCCTCTCTCTTCTCATCCCTTATTTCCTTTTTCGTCCTTCCGTTCGCGGTACGGACTCTCCCTCTATCTCCTCTCTCTCTCTCTCTCTCTCGCCGAGTAACCGTTACCCGATGTCTCCTTTATACCGACGAAACGATTCCCGGTTACCGGGTCTGGCTCGTACGAGAGCGAGCCGAGAGAACCTCGCACTTTTGCAAATTTCGACGTTTCGATCGAGCGACTCGAGGGTGGAAATGGCACCGGGACGGAGAAGCGTCGTTTCTCCCGGTTGCTCGTGGAACGCGAGCAGTTTGGAGACAGTCGGTGGCGTGGCCGATAATTTGCGCCGCCATTACCCGAATACTAGTGGATTTGTTAGCCGGTCGTGCAGGTGCAGCCGGAAAGATTAAAGTCGTTACGAGTCGGAGGATCACGCGCCGGGCGTACGTCGCAGCCGCGAGAACGTACCTCGAAACTCGATTTAACAAACGCTCGACGACGTTCCCGAGACAGTAACGCCGTTTCCGCGTGCCTCTTCGCCCGACTCTCACCCCTTCCGCGCCCCGCCCGCGAGATTGGAAAAACTTTCTTCCCCCAAAGGCAAATTACGAGCTACAGAGAGATAGAGAGGGTGGCTGCAAAGAGAAGAACCGAGAAGAGAGGCGAGATAAAGGAGCGGAGAATCGGCGAAACGACGCGGGACTCGGCGTGGAAAAAAATTCGCGAGAACGCAGCTGTCGAAATCGAAATTACCGGCAATCCCGTCGAAGCGTGGTCTCGAATAGGACCCTCTCTCGAACAGCGGATCGGGCGGAAGAGGAAATTCCCCGGATTCGCGAGAACGATCCTCGAGGAGAGTATTCCGGTTGCGCGAGCTCCAAGACGCCCGTTGAAATGAAAAGGTTTCGCGAGCCGGTCTTTGAAATAAGACGAACGCGACGCGCGCGGGAAGCCAGGTTTTCCACGCTCCCAGGGACGAAATTATTTTTGCGGGAAACCCAGTTTACCCGTCCCCCACGCTTCCTAATCCCTCCGTTGGACCGCTTCCTTCCTCGTCGCTCGGACGCGATAATTAAAGCCGCGACGCTCGGCGTCGTTGCACCGATCGCGCGGCTCCGCTTCGGAATTGCATTATCGCGACCGCTGCGGACCGCGTCTACGCGTGGGTATTTATTTACTCGAGCGCGGACGCGTTTTTCGATCCGGTGATCCGCGATCGCCGCCACATCGGATAAAGAATCGATCATATACAAATCATCCTCTTTCCCGGCAAATCCCCGATTATCGACATTACCGTGGCAACGTTCGAATTTAACGGCTCGTTATTTACAACTGGATTACCGAGATACTCGTGCCGTTTTCAGCGGAGAGCGCGGGGGTTGGGGGAAAAAAAAGGGTGGATACGAACGGGCGCGGGTTCCCGATAATTTCGGCATCGTATACATTACAGAGTTAATTTAACGAGTGATCAGCGCTGACCGGTCTCCGTCCGTGGATCGCGATAATAATCCCGTCGTTCGCGCGTCCCGCGCCGCCGAATTCCAGGCGGAATTTCGCGCCGCGTTTTTCACCGAATTAAACAGCGTTTGTCCGAGAAGCGCGAAAGGGGACGATGGTCGCGGAAGTGGCGAGCGAAAATCGGCAGGGCCCGATGCGCTATACGCTAATCGTGGCACGATCCTGCCACGTTTGCTCGCGTATCGCCATTTGCCGGGTTCGAAGAAAAGGCTTCTCTTTGCCGCGAGTCAGAGGCAGGGAGCGATGCAGGGGCGAAAGGGAAATGGAAAGGGCAAAAAGGGGAGAGAGAGGGGTGCAGGGGGAACGCGAGGGGCAAAAGGGAGGGCGGAAAAAACGACGCGGAAGAATTCCCGGTGAAAAGCTTTGCATTACCGGGCAGAGAAAAAGCGGTTGCTGCCGGCCGCTATTCGTCGATTCCGCAACGGTGTACATGGCCACTCGTTGAATTACTTTCCCCCGACGTAAAAAACATCAATTTCCCGAAGTTACGCTAATGCTCTTGGAAGCAAATAAAAGGGGCAACACTCGCGAATCTTCGCAGTCTCGATCGATTCGCGTTAGCCTGCACGCGTTTCCGTTTATTCCACCGACACAGACCTCTGCGAGATCGTTACACGGCCGCGAGTCTACCGACCTCTAGCCAGCCAGTCGGGTAAAAGGCGTGGAACAAAAGCCCGTTAAAATCTTCTGCCCCGAATCGTTGCGCGTCGGCGCCGGTAGTCCGAGATGTTCGGCTCGCAAGCGAATTCCGCGCGCGAAAAGCCGCAATTAAGCGGAGAAACGTGGATAAAAATTCGAAACGCGATTCAGGGCTGTGCACAGCCTGTTCCGCTTTCGTCGAGGACGCGGAGAATCGACGACGAAAAAGTCCGTTTGCTTTGCGTTTCGGCGCTGACACGTAAAAAGCGGCGACCAGTCGCCGGCATCCGCGAGCTATTCGCCGAGCATTCGCCAAGAGCGAGCGGCGAGGTGGCGGGAAAGGGGTGCAGGTATTCGTTAAATTAGGTTCCATCGGCACAGACGCGTCGATTCTCTCGGTTCTATTAATGCCGTGGGACAGGCAAAACGCAGAGGGCAAAGACGGCTGCGGTAAAACGTGGCTGACACACCACCGTTGGCCTCCACCGACGCCGGCGAAATTCCTTTTTCCTTCGTTTTTCCAACTACCGTGCCGTCCCCTCTCGTTCCCTCTCGTTCCCTCTCGCTTTTCCACGTCCTCACTGGCTCTCCGCTTCCCCGCTCCTCGCGAAACGCGGAACCGATGAACGACGCGAATAAACGAAACGGCAGACAGAGAAAGAGGAAGAGAGGGAGAGAGAGAGAGAAAAAGGGTGAGAGAGATTAAGGTAAGCCGAGGAAACGAAGAGAGGGCGAGGGAGCGAGAGAAACTGACCGCGAAAAACTGGAGCAAGATCGTTTATCACGTACTAACGCGCGCTATTGGCCGGGAAAATTATTTCTGCTCAGCGACGGAAAATCTATACCACCGCGATTATTACATAATTACGAAAGTCTGTATATCCGGAACAAAGGACGCGAACGATTTCCCGGTTTTCCTACTTTTAGCCACTCCGCTGTAATTTCGAGCCGTGCGCGCAAGGTTAATTTCCGTTCCGGACAGCGCACTCTGCTGCTGAATTTTTTGGTTTTACCCCCGTTTTACCCCCGCTCTACCCGCGTTTCATCCAACCAGCCACGTTTGACCGCCGAACCAGAATAGGTCCGCGACCGATAAAGCGTGCATAAGAGTTAAACGATGAATGGCAGTTGCAGGATGAACGGTGAAAGACGGTGCTCTCCTCTTCCGGGCTTCGCCGATATTTAAAGAAAGTAAGAGCGCTGTTCGCCGTCAATCTCTATCTTCCGCGGAGAGCGAAAAATGCACACCGATAAATGGAACGTCCCTTGCAGATCGACTAATCGAATTCAGACGCCGCGTGCTACGTCGCGAACCACGTAAATATCTTATAAATTTTATTCGCCGAGCGGGTCGACTAAAAACAGCGAGCATGTCGCAAATGACTGTTTTAAGACGACTCGTGAATCATTTATCTCTCTCCATACATCGTCTGCGAGTCGCCCTCGATATCGAACTACGTAACGACCTGACAGGATATATCCGGACGTGCATCCGGAATTAACCGAGTGTATGAACCGCGAGGTCGAGATATTGGATGTCTTGAACCGACGACACGATCGGTCGAAAGCTCGCGACCCGATCCAAGATTCCGCGACGACACGATCGGTAGAAAGCTCGCGACCCGATCCAAGATTTCGCGATGACACGATCGGTAGAAAGCTCACGACCCGATCCAAGGATCCTCGACGACAGGGTCGGACGGAAGCTCGCAACCCCATCGAAGATTTCTCGACGACACGATCGGTAGAAAGCTCACGACCCGATCCAAGGTTCCTCGACGATAGGGTCGGTTGAAAGCTCGCGACCCGATCTAAGGTTCCTCGGCGACACGGACCATCGAAAACTCGCGACCCCATCCAAGATTTCTCGATCACGCAATCGGTCGAAAGCTCGCGACCCCATCCAAGATTTCTCGACGACACGGTCGGTCGAAAGCTCGCGATCCGATCCAAGATTCCGCGACGACACGATCGGTAGAAAGCTCACGACCCGATCCAAGGATCCTCGACGACAGGGTCGGTCGGAAGCTTGCAACCCCATCGAAGATTTCTCGACGACACGATCGGTAGAAAGCTCACGACCCGATCCAAGGTTCCTCGACGACAGGGTCGGTCGAAAGCTCGCGACCCGATCCAAGATTTCGCGATGACACGATCGGTAGAAAGCTCACGACCCGATCCAAGGTTCCTCGGCGATAGGGTCGGTTGAAAGCTCGCGACCCGATCTAAGGTTCCTCGACGACACGGTCGGTCGAAAGCTCGCGACCCCATCCAAGATTCCTCGACGACACGATCGGTAGAAAGCTCACGACTCGATCCAAGATTCCTCGACGACACTCGTGCGACACCCGACCGGAATCTCGAGGATCGTAAACCGATTCCGGAATGTGGGCGCCGCGAGCTTCGACGCGGTCTGACGAGACCTCGACTTTGCGAAATTCGCGATTTCGCCAACTTTCGGGTGCGCATCTCTCGACGACTCTCGTCTCCTCTGGTTTTATCTCCTCGACTCCGAGAATTAACCGAATTTCCAGAAACGCGGTATTTCTCTGCCTCTGCGGGTGAAACGCGCAAAGGCAAATATATCAAAGCGCGTCCCGTTCGATGGCAGAGGAGAGGAAAAAATGCAACTGCTTCCTCGCTCTTTGCCTCTCTCGGCCTGTTATTACGGGAACAATAAAGATCGCGAAAGTACGCGCGCTTAAAATCACGCGGTCGCGAGCTCGCCGAGCTTTTTGCCCGGCCGAAGGCTTTCGCCTGCCTTTTTCCATCGGTTTTTTCCACCGCACCGCGACCTGCACGAACGGCAACCGTATTGCCGCGTGTTCGCGCGGAGCTACTTGCTGGAATAAAAAATATTTTAATTCGCTAGGGGTCCGCGAGACACGTAGTTCGCACTGGTGCTAATTCGCCGCGAGATCGCTGCATCACCTGCCGCGAAACACCCCGTAGCTTTGCAACCCCTTCAGAAACAGCGTTTATAAATATATAAACACGACTAGGTCGATATAATTTTCTTTCGAATTTCGCATAAGTTTACGGAACATTGACTGTTAACTGGGCTATAATGCAAAGAAACAGTAGTCAGTGGAAAACTGTGGAAAAACTGTACAGATCTTTATTGAACGGGCGAATGGTTAGAACTGGTCTGTTTAGAGCCACGCAGGTCGAAAGTCGTCTTCAGAAGACTGTTGACAAAAGACAGAACACTGGGGAAGAGATCGGCCCCACACCGCTGGAATGTAGAGTTTATTTCTCTATTGAATTCTACCATGACATTGACAACCGATAACTCGTCTAAGAAAATGGAAGAATCGTGGGGCCCCCCGGTTTTCGCCGCTTCGCGATATCGGCCGCGGCCATTTTGTTCGCTTAATTCCATCTTACACGCGTATAACAAACTCGAGTACAATATAAACACTTGCCCGTATTTATTTATACAAGTTCGGAGTTTCGGGGGGTAGGAAGAAAACAGGAGGAGCAACTAGCCATATCAAGCAAGTTAAACTAGGTTGAGAAACCCTGCTCTGAAGTTTCGTCCGCATATTCGATGTGTGGTAGCAGATGCTTATAAAAAATTAGGTTTTAGTAAAGCGAGTTGCTACAAGTTTTACCGATACTTATTGCTTCAAGCTGCCATACCGCGCACTTGTTCGATCGCGTCTAGAGCACACATCTGTAATTTGGTTCCCTAATCTCGACGACCATAAATACCCGCTCGAGCGGAGTTTATTTTTAAATCAATTAACAGCGACATTTGCCGGCTACCGTTCCTAGGGGCAATCAATTTTTACGTTCCCACGCGATCGGTCGGAGCCACGCGTACCCTACATCCGCGTAAGCACGTCGCGAAGGATGCTTGACACTGATCCAATAATCCGTATCTACGATCGAAAACCTTCTCCGAGAACCGATCCGCGTGTCCCCTTCCGCGAAATGCCTAAGAATAATCCCTTAGAATTAAAACCTCCGACAAGCTGAACTCGATCCGCCATTTTGGATCACGGAGGTTTCCACGGACGCGTAGAATAAATTCCGAAATGAATAAAACAGGTATGTTACGCGAGATCGCGATACGGGATCATCGATATCTCGCGAGTCTTAGCGAAGCAGGTGCAAGGAAAATGGCGGCGCGAAACGGTGTAAATACCCGAGGACTCGTAAACTGCGAGCGATCCGTGGAAAATCAGCGCCGGTAGCGATCGCGTGTGCCGCATGTCGCAGTGAATCCGAGAGCTTTCGCAAAGCCTCGGGGAGTTTCGACGGCCGGAAAGCGAGGCACTCGAGGTGCACGCGCGCTAGCTCTGTCCCGCTGGCTCGGTAAAATCGTTATTCCCCGTTCGCAGAAAACGGCGATTTTTTCGCTGGAATCCCCGCCGAGTCGAAGACCGAGTCGCAACTTTCCTCGTAATTGCGCGCGATGGCGAACGAGGGCCGAATAACAGCGCGGGATCGGCGATACACGCTCGAATAACGACGAAAGTGTCCCATAAAGGTATTTATATCTGCGCGATACGCTTTCAACGATCCTCTCCGCTCGATAACCTCGACTTTTCTCACGGCCATTGATCGCGTTCGCCTAAGAATCGTCGTTAACCGACGAGGTACAGTCGCGAGGAAGATGGCGCGTCGAGGATGCTGATCCCCGAATCCCTCGGCGAGGAAACGAGGTGAGAACTCGGGAAAGTCTCGATATGAACGGGACGACGAGCGATATCCTTGGAAACCGTGTCTTCCGCTCGAAAATGCTCGAACGGACCGCTTCGGGTGATCGTACGCGAGGATCTCTACGCTGGCGTGTTGATCGGAAACAAGATGCGGGAATTAGATGGACGAGCAAAGGAGGTCGTGGATGAGAAGGAGGAACTGGAGGAATAAAGTCGGGGATGCGAGACGACGACGTCGCGGTACTTTCGTCTTCCGTGTGTTCATACACGCGTATCGGCGTGCGCTCGTGTGCGCGGACAGACACGTATACATAGGTATGTTCGACCGGGGTGGAACGAAGGAAGAAACTGGGTAACCGAAAGATTCTAAAGCGCGGATTCCGGATGCGCGTCGAAAATGTAACCGGCGGCGATGCAGCCGAGCCGCGCGTAACCAGCAGCTCTTGGCTGCAGGCAGGTGAAAAGAAAAGGTTCCTCGAAAGGGACGTGGCCTATTTTTGTCCCGTGGCATTTCTCAACGGCTCTTAAGAATTTTTTTCCCGCAGCCGCAACGAGCCCATGGTAATTAAGGCCTCGAAAGAGCGCGACGAATGCACGGCCAGGAAACAATGTTCACCCTCCGCTTCCGGCCCTGAGTTTTTCAACCCGGCGCTCCACAGCCGAGCTCCGTGTGCTCCACTCGATCGTCGGCTTGGAAACGATCGCGTTTAAGAATTCTCTGTCTGAATCTTCCAGGCTCCCTGGCCCGCTTTCAAGCCGCCCGTTTCTAAACTTCGTTTCAACGCGTGCTCCCATTCTTACGCCCCTTCCGGTACGTTGAACGGGACCAAGGCGCGACGTCGTTCGAGAGCCGGGCAATCGAGAATCGCGTTACCCGATTTCCCTCCACAGCCTCTGCGCGTGTACGCGCGCATACCAGCCGTTCCGACCGATTAACTCTGCTTTTCCAATTTTTAAAAAACGCTACTTCCAAAGCACTCGATCCCAGCTTAACCGCCATGTTTAAACCGAAATTCCACCCTTTTGTTTCGCGCTGCTCGCCCGGAAAACGAGAGCCTCGCTTGTACCTGTGCGCGTTATGAACTATCGCGTATGAACTATATATACCCTTTCGATTCGCGATATGAACGAAAATTTCGGAAAATCGAGAGCTACGAACTCGTCATCGAGCTCTTTGAACTATATATACCCTTTCGATTCGCGATATGAACGAAAATTTCGGAAAATCGAGAGCTACGAATTCGTCATCGAAATAGAGCATAGAGCTGTCTTCTCGACGGACGCAGTTCTCCGGTCGTTTAACCCTCGAAATTATCAGCTCGTCGAAACAGAGCTGGCCCTAGGGTGAACGAGGGTGGTTGGTTCTCGAAATTCGACGGCACGAATCGATGTCCGCGTGACTCTAAAATCCGTGGTCCGCGAGGACAGAACGACAGGTGCAGCCTCGTCTGTTCGTAGATAAATCTCCCTTCGACCAGACGATACAGGTAGATCCGCGCGGCGTACTCTGTACGCGTATAGGTGATTTCTCCCTTCGCATGGGTGAATCGAGGAACCCCCCGATAGAGGCGTATAGCCGAAGCTTCGCCGGGGATAATGTCAGAGTCGATAAAGGAACACGGGTGTGCTCCCCCTCGAGATCGTCGTCTTCGAATGTCGCGAACGAGCACGCTTCCGGAATACAAAGAGGGAAAGCGCGACCATCTTGTTCCCGAATCGCGAAACGAGTTTCGGCTACTTCCAACGACTCGGCGATTAACCCATTCGCGATGACGACATTTTTCGAACACGGGCCCCAGGAGCGACTACTCGGAGTAACCGATAAATTCTCATTGTTCTTACTGCACGCACGGTGTGCAACCGATCTTATAGCCTTGGAAATCAATTGCACACGCGGTGTGTGATCGGTCTCGAATGGGTTTAGTCTTTGGGGCACGGCGGGATCAAAAGTGTCCGACTTTTTCTATGCACCGTAATGCATGATGGGATATTTTTAGTCCTACCTGGAAATATTTATTTATTTATTTATTGAAACTTATGGGCGAAGACCTTTTTAGTAAAATGATATAAAATATGCACACGTTAAATAGGAAGAACTATACAGAAGACAATAAAAGGTACAATATTATGCACCAAGTTATATAGAAAAATAAAATTAACCCTCTGCACTCGAGAGGCACCCTTCAGTCGCCATTTGATAAAATTTCGAAGCTCGATGTTAATTAATACGTCGAATATAAGACAGTGTAACGATGTGTGAGGTATCGAAATTTAAATAATTCTACCTGTTAATTATTATACGATTTCTTACTGCTAGAAAAATATCATCAGCCTTATAGATTTGCAGATTCTGATTATAGAATCAGGCGATGAATGACTGTAAACGGAGGTCATAAAGAGTAATGGATTTCTAGTAAGTCTTGTGGGAATATTGCAATAGATGCACGCGAATAGGCTTATACTTCGTCTTATTTACGTAAAGCAGTTGGTAATACCTTGGACAAATGTTGTAAATGTATTCGCTCGTGTTGGCAACGTTCAACGTGCCAGTACAGGTTCATCGATTGTTGCAAGGGAAAGGTTTATCGCGACAATCCTGATTTTATGTTTTCACATTATGCGATTCCTTTATTGGTAAAAATATACCAATTTTGTATCATTGAAAACGCAATCAGATTTCTGTGCAACATGGGTTTATCTCATTATCCGCACTTTGACTGCCACGTTGGTCGTTGGTGACCGGAGCGCTTGAACTACTTACGATTGTAAAAGTTGAATGAAAATGAACAGTTCGCGCATTTCGAATATAACCGCTAATTAGACGATACTTTGAAATAAAAAGTATCCCATTGAACGATTAAAAATTTTTATCAGAACGTCGATTAATAAAATATTAGAATCTCGCATCTAGCAACTGTGCACTGTGTTCCTGCGCGAAAGGCGTGATTTCGTCGTGGCAGTCAAAGGGTAAATCGCGATCGAGCACCGGCTATCGGCAAGTGTCCGAGAGAATAGATCCGAGGGAGATGGAGATCGAGGACGGGAAGAATCGCGGAAAGCGTGCGTTGGAGCGGAGAAGCGGAGCCGAGAGGTCGGAGGCAAGCATCCGGCTGAAAAGGATCGATTCGCCTAGCCACGCTTTTGTACCCGGATGACGTTATTCCGCTCCTGTGCACGCAAACTTTTAAACTTTTGAACCCGAATTAATAACGTCGCGATTAATCTAGGCCCCGTGTTTCGATTGTAACTACCGGCACTTTGTAATTTAGCCGTAATTAATCGTAACCGGCGGCCGCGCGAGTTGCGCGAGCCGCGCCATGTCAATCCAGTTATTATAATTACTAAATTACCTCCCACGCGGCGTTTGGCGCTTTGATATCGGCGATCGACGACGGTTTAGCGGACGCTCAACGCGCCGCCTCGTCGTCCGCGGCTTTCGCTTCCGCCATCGCGTAGTTATCTCGGATCGAATGGAGATCGGAAACGTCGCGAAATCGTCCGCGAGTTTCCAAAGATTTCGAGAGTTTAGCATCGCGACGGAAACAGATGCGAGCGAGTCGGAATTTACCGCGAGATTCGTCGCGATTTTCCGCCATCTTAGATTCGTCGACTCGCGTTAAAGAGTAACGTTCCTGAAAAATTTACGCGAGCGCGAGCGAGTGGCTGGAGCGGAACTGGGGGGACGAGCGGAGGAAACGCGGAACAAGCGGGAAAGTTTGCGTCCGATGGCGGAATTTGTCGGGGAAAGTTTCGATAGATGGTTAAAATTGGCGCGCGGAGATCGGACGGGAATACGAAGGCGACGTCGCGACGCTGATGGAAGAATCACGGGAGCACGGGGGCACCGGTGGCGTGCGTTCGTGCCCGTCCACCATTGACACCGTTCCTTCTTTCTCGGTTAATCGTTTGCCCGCAGTCACGAGAACGTGCAACTTTTTGCCGTGGCGAATGCAGATTACTTTTTCACCGGTGCACGGCAACACGGCGCGGGGAAATTAATTAAGGCAAAGTTCGGCCCGAGTTGGACGCGCGACGCCCTACCGAAGGATTGATTCTTGCCCGAGCCGTATTTCCGCTTTAATCAACCGGATTCCGACGCTCGAGAGCTCGAAATTTAACGCGCTCCCGCGACGGCTCGTCTCGAAACGCGACGAAAATATCGACTCGAATGGACGTTCGAGTGGCGCGCGCGGATCCGCGTGGAAATCGTTCCGCGATCGAGGACGACCTGGCTTCCCCGTTAACCGATATCGGAAGAAACGCGTCAAAGCCCGACCCGGTTACGGAATCTCTCTTCGGAGAGAGGCACGAACGAGCTTTCTCTCTTTCACTCTCCTCGTCGGTCAGGGCGCATCGATTCGATTTACCACGGTGAATCGTATCTTCGGCCGTATCTGGCGTTCCGCGCTCTTACGAGCAGCGATACTCGTCCAACGCGCTCGCATTCCGCTCCGCTCCTCTTCGCTCGATCGATCGATCGTCCCGTATCCCGTGAATATTCCCGCCTCGTAATCGATCTTATCGAGAAGCGGGACGATTATACGCGGCAACGGGTCGGATGACAAACGTCTCCAACGACGCTTCCATCGCTCGTGGGCCGAAAGCCGCGGCGCGGAAAACCAGCGGATCCCGCGCCGCGTTGCGCTTCGTTTCGCCACGCGAGTCACGTACGCGACGTATTAGCGATTTATCTTCCGGCGTGTATGCCGATGATAATTTACGACGGTGTCCTCTCGCTGGATAAACGCGACTTTTGCTATACGCGGTCGTGTTTGGCCCATACAGCCGGTGCATTTCCGAAAGAAAGACGCGGAGAGACGAGGGAACCGAGGGGGAGGGACTCTTCTTCCGCCGCGACGGGAAAATTCGCGGCAAGTTAACGCCAAGTTTCCTCCGCTCGAGGGAAATTCGATTAACGCGGGGCTGTGTGTCGGTAATTGACAGAAAGAGCCGCGACTCGGCTAAAAGTTACGGGAAATTTCCGCAACGAGGGAAACGACGCGGGATCTGGAAAATCCGCCGAGCTCCGCGCTGCGAAAACGTCGAAAAGCGTGGGAGAAAAACGCTTTGCAAATTTCGCTCGATCCTCGACGAGCCTCCATCACTAGCCACGCGTTTCGATCCAAAATGGCCGCGTGTAATTTGAATTTCTTTCCAAGTTTCTAAAAGGTATGGAGGAATGCTAGGATTTGAAAGGAAGACTTGGGTTTACCTAGTCGATGATGGACAATGAACAACAGCCTAGGGTTCAGGCCGAATGTTCAGGGTGACGTCTGGGGTGCACGTGGGAGGACGAGTGACCACGTTCAAGGATGAAATGAACGAGATATTTATGGCACTATCGAATGCAAGTGAAGAGCGAAATACGTTTGAGCGTTTAGGGTACATGATCCACCGAGCGAGACTGTGAGAAACGCGTGATTGAGGAAGGGAGCACGAGTATGAACGAACACAGAGTGCAAGGTTTAAACAAGGGTGCAAGAATGTGAAAGAGGACAATCCTTTACGGAGTTTAACGCGTTGAACTCCATGCCAGTTCCTACTAACTGCTGTTAGACTTTTCGTTTGCGCCCAGCCGATCTTCCGGGGCTGTCAAGTGGGCCTAAAGGGAATAGCAAGCAAAACAGGCTTGGCGTTTAACGCGTTAAGCGAGAGTCGATGTGAGAGTGTCAACTGCGTGATCGTAGATCAGTTGTCAGCCTAGTCTTTTAGTTGCACTTTACTCCCAAGTCTCATTTAGCTCGTAATAAATATGTATTACGTAGGGGGCCCCCCATAGTCTGATCGCAAGTGTCCTCGATGGCGGTGGTGCTAGAAGGGACGAAAGGAAGGGATGCGTTTCGTCCTGGGCCTGCTAGTGGATTCGTCATCACAGTAACCCCTAGCAGGCCCTGCCTTAGACTTAGGCACAGCAACTTTGTATTTAACACCGTTCCTATGATGACCGGTCAAATGACCATTTTCAAGATTTCGATTAGAATTTCCTATATACGACGTAATTGCATTGCCCTTAAACCTCACGACTGTTGCTAAAATGTGGGTATACTACATTTTTCGACATTTACTTCCTTCTTTATTTTTCGTTTGTTGAGAAAAAATTGTCAAATTGCCTGTTATTTTCATTCCATGTTAAAAATTATAAGCTGTGCTAAAGACCGGTCATTTAACCGGTCACGGTAGGAATAGGTATAAGAGAAGTTTCGGTAGGATTGGTATTAACGCTAGATTTATGGAACCCGTCAATTTGACGGAAGGGTTGCTCCAATTATACGATGCTAACAGATTCAGTTAACTTATATTAATACTGCTAATACAATGTATCATTGTTTTCAAATTACACTAACCGTTAAAGGAAAAGGCACGTGGTTTCCTTTACCTGTCAATTTGACAGGTGTCCTCAGAAACAGGTATACAGATAGCGTCCGTAAACCTAGCGTTAAGGAAAGTCGAGGATTCGCAGAGGGACTCGCGAGAAAGTCCTCGACCCTCCTTCAAGTTGAAATCCATCTAATGGCGAGGGTGAGAACGATGGTCGCTGCAATTGGAATAAAACATCTCTTATTCCTTGCATTTACCAGGTATTCCCCATATCGCCGGCTAATTATCGGTTCTCCCTTCAGAGTAATCGCCATACTCTTCGACAGTGACTGGACGCGAGTCTCCCGCGAGCGTGGACGCGCGTGTCGCGTTCTTGCCGCGGGTATTCTTGATCAAAGAGCGATAATTGAGACGGTTGTCCTTTTTCCTTGCCAACGCTCTGTCTTTTTCGGAAATCCATCGGCTAGGGAGACAGAGACAGAGAGGGGGAGAGCGAGCGAGCCTTTGCCGGCTGAACATTTTAACTGATGAATCCCCTTGCGATGTTGCGGATGGAAATAGTTGGCCCAGATTCAGCTGTAACCGCTCGACGGCAGATTATTAATTTTTCTCTCGACGCAAAAAGGATTTCGCTCTCTGTCTGCCTCCACCTCCACTCCAGCCGTCTGCTTACCCTTTTTTGCCTCTGTCGTTTCATCCATCGGCCTGTCCCTTTCGCGATGTCTATTTGATTTCGCGAAATGGAAAAATTTTAGCCACATGCAGGAGGTGTTGACTGACGGCCGCGCGCTCGCGCACCCTCGTGTCGGCTTTTTACTCCATTTTTCTCGCCGTTAATCCCCCGATACACTCGCGAGACGTACCCCGTGCCTCGAAAAGTATCTCGTACTCGGAAATTTTCAAAACGCGTAGCCATTCTTCGGAGTACGGGAATCGTTTAAATAATTCGTCGTGAAAGAAAAGCGAGACCTGTGCTATTCGAACGATAGCACCTTTCGACACGGCGATCCCCCTCGCGAATACAGGGCAATCGGAACGCGCGCGTGCACCCCGCTTTGCCAATGTTCCGAATCAATGGGAAATTTTAACGAGTGACTGAAATCGTCGTGTTAATACGCGGCGCGCGCGTCAAAGGTTGAACGACCATAGTCGCCGGTCGGTATTACCGAAAGGATTACAGATCGTCGCGATCGGTACCCCGGTTTGAAAACGCGCGCTCGAAATGGCGGGTCGATTTTGTCGGGTCCCGGACGCGATTTATCGCGACAGCAACGGAAAACCGACAGAGTCGTTTCCATCGCGGTTACCAAACCCGGGGACGATGGCGCTTTTCGTAGTTGGAGGCTCGCCGCAGGACGCTCGAGACTCGGGTATAAATTTGCTCGATTAGAAGTTACTATTACGACATGGCATGCAAAGCCATCGTAATGTTTAACCCAGTTGCGGGGCTCGAACGATTAATCGCGACTAATTAAGAAAGGCCGCCACCCTCGGCTTGGATGTCTGGCCGGTATATAACCGGGGGGGTTAATCAGTGCCTTGTAAACACTCGCGGGCACGCTTATAATCGCGATTATTCACCGTTGTCCTCGTGCGCGGCGCGCGAGCGTCGAGCTGCTTCTGCCGATATCCGCGTAGTTTCCGCGACCGAGGGCAACACGGTTTAGAACGCGATTAACGCCGGTGTAAATTGCAGTTGCAACGACTGCGTCGCGGAGTACGGAGAGCTGGATGCGCCACGCCGCTTTAATTGCTTTCCCTTCTTCGTTCTGTCACGCGACGACGGAAACGAAATATTCCGTTAACGAATCACCGGTGACGCGAGGGTACCGATAATCCCGCGGCTCATGCCGCTGATCGCTCGTCTGCGACACTTTTTCGGCCTGGCGGCGCGCTCTCGCTCCGCTAATTATCATCCGCCCGCTTCGAACAGTCTGTTCAAACTGTTTAATTGATTCGCTTCTTCCCTCCCTCGCTGCCCCTCCGACCTTCTCTTTCATTCGACTCGAATCAAAACGAACGAATTACCGAAACTACGCGCCTCTCCTAATTAATTCGGATAACCGACGCGTTCCGGTGTAATTCGATAATACGAGTGTGCGCGTACGAGGGGCAACGTAAACTCGATTAATAATTAAGCGAATCAACCGTTAATAAATTTGCGCGTTTAATGCATGCCTCGACTACGTGCCGTTGTATTTCACCTATTATCCGGTCTTCCTGTCCAGACCATAGTTAATGTCGGTCATAGATATCAGGCTTCCGGGTATCGCGACGCATGCATCTCCTTTTCCCAACAGTCACCCCAATCACGGCATCCCGGCACAAAGAGCTAATTTGCTTCGGTGCTAACGATATTATCGCGAAAACAGGATGGCACGTTCTCAGACGTCCCCCGTTTCGTCGCCGCCCTTCTTCCTGCGTCGCGACGCACCGCGTACATCCCGTTTCCCGTCTCGCGACTGCTCGAAATAGACGTCGGGGTCGCGTCGCCGCGGAAGCACCCCGACCTCGCGAATCTCCCCCCGTTCCAACGGTCCGCGATTTTCGACGAACGACGACCGAACGCGAGAGAGCTCGATAATCCGACCGCCGTATGCAAAATGTCGGCCATTAATTTCGCGAGTGTGCCACGAGTCGACGACGCGAATTAGACGAACCGCACACACGGCGACGAGAAGTTATCGAATAACTCGGGCTCGTTACGAAGCGAGAATAATTACACGCCGGCTGAATAGTTTGGCCGATCGTTACGCCAATCCACGCGCTCGGGTAAACGCTGCGCGTCGCACCCTCGAGGTCGCGATAACTTTTCCACCGCTTTCCAAGAGAGTCGATACCGGAAGAACCAGTCTACGCTGTATATCCCGCCGTGTTCCAAGACCCGTTAACACGCCCGTCGCGCGGACACTCGACTTTTCTTGCTGAAAACGCGATTCGAGAAAGGACGAGCGTCCCTCCGAGGACAGATAAAATCGCTGAGATCCCGGTTAAACTACGATATCGCGGAAATCAGCATATTCCCCGGTCGATCGTCCGTTCGCGGCTTCGCGAGCACGATTATTGCTCTCCCTCGAAAATATTGCCGCACCTTCCGCTTTCCGTTCGAGCCCGCACACCCCCGAAGCTCGCGCGCGCTAATTCGATCGCGCACCCGCCACGCGATTGCACCGTGCAACCGATCGAGAGAAGAGAGGATCGAGAACGAGCAATTCTTTTCTTCCGTCGTCCACGTCCCCGCGCTCGCTCCATACCGACGCCGACGCGACGCCGCAGCTATCGGGAAATTCAGCCTGGAATAAGACTGCGAACTCGTTGAAATCAGCGTATTCCGCGGCACGACTCGAATCGGTCAGAGAGGAAGTTCCAACTTCATCAACGACCAGTTTCCTTTTTCCTCGTCGTTCCACCAGTCACCGACTCACCCCCGGGAACCTTTACAGTCACCCCAGCGGGTAGTTACCGGTTGGAATTGTTCTCCGAAAATGGGTCGGAAGAAATTTCTCGAAATAGTTTGCCCGGATCGGGAAGGTCGAGGGAAACGACGCCTTGCTTCCAGAGGAAAAATGGCGACGCGCGGGCATGAAATTGCCAACGAAAATTAGCATATTTATCCGACTATTATTCGCCGGAAGAAAGTATCGCCGCGAGAGTTCCGCGCGAGTGCTCGCGGAAGGGTTGATCGAGATCGAAGCACGACGCTTTGGCGTTAATCGAGGTAAAGGTCAGGGTTCGCACGCGACCGAGTCGAAGTTGGTTTTCGGATTCGCGGTGGAAGGAGCGAGAAATTTAGGAAAATTGCTCTCGTTCGAGGGATCGAAGTACCTCGTTGCAGCATCAGCCACCACCAGGGCACCCTAGGCTGTCTCGATCCTCCTCTTCCCTTCCGCCATAGTCGCTTCAAAGCCCGCAGGATGGACGTTTTCTGTCGGGTTGCTGTTCGACAGTGGCCAACGAAACGAGAAACAATTCGTTTCACTGCTACCCCCCGCTGCCCCTCTATTCTTTTTCCGCAGTTCACAGTCATCGAGGCGCGCACCGCTGCTTCGTCTCTCTCTCTCTCTGACTTTGCGCCGCGCGCAAAAATTCGCAAATCGATGCATCGGTTTGTTCTCCTCTGAACCTTGTTCCTCGTTTTTCACCTCTTTTTTTCCATCCCTTTTTCCCTTTTTATTCCACCTCGCGAGCAAGTAACCTGCCCGACACTTCCCGAAATATCCATCATCCGGTTTAACCGATGCGGTGGCAGCCGCTCGCCTTCTGCCGATCCTCCGCGACCTTCGAATCCGACACTCCTCGCCCTGGACCGGATATTGTACCAAAATAGCGCACCGGTGACAGAGACGAGAAATTTCCTCGATTATGGAGAAACATTTTAAATTTGGAAAAAACCGGAATAATCGCAACGATTTTAAAAGCGCAACGGAAATCGAGTTTAAGATTTAAGGCGCAACGATGAATCTCGCTTTGTACCTCGCATGCCTTTATCGTCAAAGGGTAATAATAATTTTTCGGCAAGCGCACGGGGACGTATAAATTCCCATTGTCCACGTTTGCCTGACAGTCGAATTTCAAACGCGGTGGGAACAAAATGCTGTAATAATTAGCGAAAATTTCGCGGAATATTTCGCGAAAGATATTTCTCTGAGGGACGACAGACGCGGATGCTCCGTGATTTGACCAGGGTACGTTTGAAGGAAGACGCGCGAACGTAGTCGAACGACCATCATCGCCCGACGCTCTGGTCTTTTTCCGACTCGTTTCCCCCGGATATTCGCGACGTATTAGAATCGGCGAACGCTAGTGGGGAATTTTCACGTGCACCGTGGGAGAGAAAAGTGCATCGGGTCGGTGAAGCCCCCCGCGCGATCGGCGACCGCAACGGCCGTTCTCGACGATGAAAGCGGCAATTGGTGGCGGCGTGGAGGAAACAAAAGAAGGCGAGGAAGCGAATCAAAACCGTGTGACGCATTTAGGCCTAACAACTCGCGTCCTTTCAACTGGCGTTTAAAAGGCCCCCGGAGGGGGTCCCTAGGAGGTCTCGACCTGGTTTTCGCGACGTTTTCGTGCCGCGTAACGCGGTTGGTTGGCTGGCTGGCTGGCTGGTTGGCCGTCGCGGCATATGGTAGACCAGTTTGACCCAAATGGTAAAGCGTCCTTCTTATCTGCGTCTGTTTCTGACAAGGGAGTGAGACATACGAGCGGATGGGGACGCCAGCTCCCGAACCCGCGTGGAAAAACAAGAGGGTAACGGCTGAGGCAGAGGCGCAAGACCGGCGGGGGACGAACGGAAGAGAAGAAAAAGAAGACGACAGAGGAGAGAGAAGAAGAAGAAGAAGAAGTAGAAGAAGCAGGGAAGGAGTAGGAGCTCGTTTTACCACGATGCAACTCGATCGCGCGTTTACTTCCTTCCTTTTTGAACGTGTGTCTACGTACCGCAACGGCGTTCGCTATTCAGACGCGGAACGCCGGATCGTCTTCCGCACCGTCAAGTGGAAACAGAAAGCTACGCGAAGAGAAGAGAAGAGAAGAGAAGAGAAGAAAAGAAAAGGTGAAGCGGCCTGTCTGGATGTGGGCGAGGAACGGATGGGGCGGAACACGTCGGCTTGCATAAGAGTTAACTCTCGAATGCGGTAATTGTATTGATTTGTAACCACGAGGAACCTATCCCACACGACATACCGATTGGTCCGGCCCCGCAGACATTTCGAATCGTATTCGCGATCGGTGAACTGGAAACGCGGCATCGAGCGCGCCCGTGCCACGCCACGACAGGCCACGCCATTGCATAATGCACTCTTTGTACTCGGGGTACGCGCGATTGGCGCCGCGTCCAAAACGAGTTCCGATTTTGAACAATTTCGTTTCCTCCGCGACGGAATCGGATCTCCTCGGGCCTATCTCCTCCCCGAAAACCAAACGAAACGCGCGTGGGGTACGTCGATGCATCTTCGTCTACGCGCTTTGCCGATTCACGGAACGATACCGATCAAAGCGTCGCTTTCGCGAGTTAATTCGGAATTCGCGGGAATTTCGAAGCTTCTTCGAGGGCGGTCTCGAACGGAAACGACGTCGCAGTCCGACGAGTTCCGCCGAGCGCCGGTGTACATTTCCGAAACCACCGACCGAGAAAGCTAGGTAGCGAGGAATCTCCGTGCGACTCGGGAAAAAGAAGCGAACGAAAGGCGAGGGGGGACTTTTCAACGAAGCGTTCCACTCGGAAATAGCGAAAGCGCCGGTGGATGTTACAATTTAAAATTCTCGGCGAACAACCCGTGGAATCGTCGTGTTCCACGCCGTCAAGCGTGAAACGTAAGATGCGACGAAGAGAGTCGAGGCGACGACGACGACGACTACTGCCGCGATATCGGAGCGTGTAAAGTCTATAAAGTCTATAAAGCGTATAAAGTCGCGAGTAGAAACGCGTCGCTCGCGACCCACCCCGCGACCCTCGCCACCGACAAATCTATTTCCCTAAACGAGTCACCTACGCCGCCGTCCGTTTATCACGGGATACGAACGACACAAAGCCACGAGATCCTGGCACGAGAGTCGCCTGGTCGTTAACCGTTTTACGGTGTCCATCGACCAGTGTCAAAGACGCGTCACCCTCCAACCATGCGGGCGGATATTGGTCGAACCACTCGAGAACGCAAACCACGCCTGGCGCTGAAATCGTTTCCAAGTGCAATCCAGATAGCAGCGGTTATTAGGCTCGAAAGATATCGGTCTGGACCATCGAAAAAATTACCAACAACCAGACCAGAGAGCATCGAGATCTATCGAAACTGCTGTTCATTTCCTACGCTCACTCCCAAACTCGCAGACCCTTACGTCACTCCAACCATCGCCCGATCTAATCCCCGATAAAGACTTGCAAATCCTGCATAGACAGTCAGACAATTAACTCGCATCCTTCTGAACCTTTATCCCCATCGAATGACCCTAGTCGAGAAGATAACGGTTTACTTCATTACTACCAACGTCTCATGACTTTCCCATTTTCCATTTAATCGGATTCTAAAGATCGACGTTAATTAATACATCAAATTTAAAATTACCTACCGATGCGTGGAATGTCGAAGAAAAATAAGTCTGTGTCTTAATTTGCATATGATTTCTCATTTACCATTTTAAAAATATCGTCGACTCTATGACAGAAAGTCTTCGAATTACTATTTTTCTGTAACGAAAAAGTCGTCGGGTGCAAAGGGTTAAAACACCATTAGAACCGGTCTTAGTAAAAATCGCAAACCTTCTATAACTGACAGACAATTAGTCAAATGTATTTGTAGGAATCATAGGAAAGAAAAGAGGAAAAAGAACTGAACTGTCTTAGCAACGCGACAGTTCAGTTCTTCCTTGCCAGACCTAGCCACCACGTCGGTTTACGCAAAATAGACACTTTAATTTCAAACCAGCAGTATTTAGTTTTCCCCCTGCTTTCTCTTTCCTATAATTTCCTGCATATCCACTCTTGTATTATATCGAGAAAATCGATGAATCTCGATTAACTAGTTTACGTTTGTAAGGGGGCGTAAACCCCGTCTGATCTCTTGCCATTTAGGAAACAACCGTTACCGTGGATGTGAAGAACGAAAGATCGAAAAGCTACGGCGAATAGGCTAGCAACCGAATGGAAAGGACGGTCATTGAGTCCTCTTTCCAGTCGCTGACCCTAGCCAAAACGCTTTAATAAAGTGGCATAAACGAATCTTAGCTGCCGTTTATCGGCGTCTGGTACGGCCGACGTCGGCCGCGAAGAATTTCGACGGAAACGCGACTCGGGCGAGGAAGAATAGGCGTTTTCGGCGCGAAACGGAGGGGAGAATATTAAAAAATCGAATTACCGGCGGAGTGGAGCCGATGTTCGAAGAGGAATAAAACGGCAAAGAGAGAGGCGTGGTGGATCTCTGCTTCGTTTACGAGAACTCACTTTGCAACGCGTAAGCGCATTACCTTTTGCACGGATTATTTCGCGGTAACCCTGATTATGCGCCGACACGTTGGATAAATCTTGCTGGATCCATAACCGAGGAACGTTCCGTTCCATAGTTTATTAAAAAATACCCGCCGCGAATCGATGATACTCGGCCGCAGCGTATCGGGCAATCTAAAGCCGCTACTATATTTCCATGTTGTTTTGCCACCCCCGCGGCGGCGAGCTCGATGCGATTTATCGTTCATCCCCTTTAACGAGCTTCCGATAAACGAAGGAAATTCGCGTCAACGATGAAAACGTTTGGTAATCTAGGATCTCCGCCTATCCATCCGTCAGCCGCTCCTCCTTTTTCCTTTTGCCTCGAAACTGTCTGTTTCGTGGAATAAACGTCGCGTCGTGCCCCCGCGACGACCCGGCGAGATTCGCGCCATCGTTTTTCCCACTCTCTCTCTCTCTCGCTCTCCCTCCCACGCTCTCTTTCCCCCAAAACTGCATGTCGTTTAACGCACCATTCCATCGGCAAAATATTCCGAAAGTTCTGGCCCGAAAAGTTGGAAGGAAGTAATTATAGCGTGGACCCGGGCGAGGTCGAGCAACTCCGGCGAATCGATAACGTTTCGGTGGAAAAGAGGAGGAAAAAGCCAAACGAAGCCCCGGTCTCGACCTTAACATCGAAATCGCATGTCGCGGGCTTATTTAACGTCGGCACCGAGTCCGCCTTTCGCGGATCGTCTCGACGTTTCCGCCTGGCAGTTCGCGAGGAACGAGCAGAGTACGTCGGCGAGAAAAATGGCCAACGAGTTCTCTCGCGTACTCGGTGTCGGGCTTCGTCGTCGATCGGAACGAAAGGATAAATCTTTTCGAAGGATCAAACGCGAGTCGGTCTCTGTCGCGAGGGTGAAGGATCGCGCGATTCACGGTGTCCATGAGGTCCGAGCGAAGCGTTCCCGTTTACCCTCGCGAGAACGTGAACGAGTGCGTTGAGAAGCCCCGGATGGGAAGTTTTCGAATCACCGTGTAGATCGGTGGAGAAGCGGAACGAAGCACGAAGTACGAAGCGAGAATGACGTGAGCGACGATGGTAGCGGCGAACGATGGCGGTAATGGTGGTGGTGGTGGCGATGGTGGTGGCCGTCGTCGGTGAATAAGTATGACAGTGAACTTTATTATGCACGTCGAAGCCCGAGCAGGGCTGTCACGCGAGTTGGGATAGCGGCGGTAGCGACACGCAAGCCTATTTCAATGGTAATAAGCCGGCGACCAATCATTGAGTATGCTAAATATGTATATGCACGAGAGAGAGCCGCATTTCTCTGCCGCGCCCTGCACCCCCGCCTCGCTGCCTCTCTGTCGCAATAGAGACGTGCCAATCAATTAGCGACGTAGCTTGCCTCTCGACGCTTGCAGCGGAAGCACCCGGGGACGATGCTCCGGAGAGGACCAATGGGATTGACGCAAACCGCGGTTGCATTCTAAACAGCCGGTGATGTCTCCGCGGTCTCCGCGGAATTGCGTAACGACACTGCGTCCCCTAAAATCTCGACGCGCAGCGTCACGGCCGTTTTGGCACGCGCGTACACGCCAGCCCGTCCATACCTCTTCTGCCGGACGTGCCGATTTTTCGTTTCCCGTATTCCACCAACGACCGCTGTTCCTTCCGTGCCAATTTTTCATCGCCGGATTACCAATGTCCCCGAACGAACGGAATGCCGGGGGATGGCGAAAAAAGAGCACGACCGAACGGAATAGAAGGGAATGGAAGGGAATGGAAGGGAATGGAAGGGAATATTCCCTTCGATCTATCGCGACTGCAGCGGCAGCGCGTCTTGCTGGAGAAAATTAATAAGGCACGAGAATAAGATAGAGAGCGCACCCGGTGGGTGTCGCAAAGCGAGCCGGGTTCGAACGCGGTTTCCGCGTAAGTACAATTCGCGCGCAAAGAGGGTGGTGGCTGTACGACAATAACGGCCGTTAGTTATACTCACGTCCCGACGTAATCGGTTCTACGTAGCCAACTTTCTCGGCGATAGGGAGAGAGATCTTGATAATTAGCACCCACCTATCCTGGCTCTCCCTCTCCGTTCCCCTCGCACCGTTTCAACCCTTATGCGGCCCCGAAATGAACCGAGACCCACATACAAGGCAAGTTTGCAGGGCTGTCTAAAGCGGCGTTCGTGCTCGAGAGGAGACCATAAAACGAGGATGTCGAGCTACGGGAGTGTCGCTAATTAGGCCAAGATTTTAAGCTGACGAATCTTTATGGGGTTGAGACGCGCAGCTCCTTCGAGTTTCGCCCGTCTGTTTACAGATAACGCCTCTGTTATCCGAAATGAAGCTGCACCGAGGAGGAGAGATGGTTTTTCCGGGGGATCGCGTTTATAACGTTGGACTGCGACATTCGAGCGGTCGTTTCTTTGCTCGTCCGAGGAGAAACGGCACGGCGAATCCATCGGAAAGTCTCGACGTTAATCTCGCGGGATACGTCTGCTCGACAGGGGGTAACAGCCGCGGATGATACCGATGCTAGATGCTCGGAATAACCGGGCAGAGTTTGGAAACTTGGCCACGCGATCTACGCTGGAGCTAATTTCCAGAAGGTACTGGCAACGTCACGCGGTACGTTCGCGCAGATCCGATATACCTTCCGGGGTTTCTGCTCGATAATGAGACCGCGTTTGCAATTCTAAAGAATACCCCGCGCCGCTGCAGCGTCTCCTGTAATGGCGTGTTTACGAGATTTTCGTTCGCCGCGGCGATAAGCTTGCTCTCGCTTTGCAATTTTTCTTATCGCGCCGCTTATCCAACCCCCGACGTTCGTATACTTCTCTCGCGTATCGCGGCGGACGCGCGGCGAGAGGTCGCCGCGTACGTGTTTAATTTTCAGCGCACGCCTCGCGTATCCTTACGTGTTGTCGGCTCACCGCGACGCGTAACGAACCAATAATAACGAGCGGAGACGAGCGGGGAGGAAAAAGGATAGCGCGAGGAATCGGCGTGCGTCGGTCAAACGCGCGGAGAACGCGGCCGATTTCTAAAGGTCTTTTCACCGGCGCGAGAGAGCGCGCGTTCGCTTTGGAATTGCACCCTTTCAGCCGGCGAGATAGAGCGGAAACAACGCGCGGCGGTGCGACGAAATAATAATAATATCACTGGCGAAATGATAAAAAAGGAGATGGCTGGAAAGGCAGGGCGACACGGCGAAATAAAGCGGGGCACATTTATGTCGCGGTGGAAAGCGCGAGGACGAGACGGGGGGATGAAAAAAGGAGGAGGAGGAGAGCTACATTTATGTCGCGGTGGAAAGCGCGAGGACGAGACGGGGGGATGAAAAAAGGAGGAGGAGGAGGAGAGTCGAACGGGCGAGACGCGGCGACAGGGTGGCAGGAAGAAGCGGGAGAGAAATAGAATTAATTTTATTAAACGTTACCCACGCGCGCTATTGCAACGGGCTGCAACGCCAGTCCCGTTTGTTCCAGGAGGTAATAAACGCCGCTTTCATCCGCGAGATGTCGCCAAGTTATTGTCCCTTGCACGCTCCTTTCTCCAACCCCTTTCCTTCTCCGTTCCTCTCGATCCCAACCCCCGTCGCTTTCTTCCTTCCTGCCCGATCTCGTCTCGGAGATGCTCGCCGCCGCCTCGGTGTACGCGAGATTCGCGAAAATGATTTACGGTCGCCTCGGATGTCTCTTCGACCGTGGCCTCGGCTCCGCGTGTGCGCCTCGCTGCCAGAGGATCGCGATCCGAACCGGTTACACGCCGTGTCGAGCTTCGCAGTCGCGTAATCCGAGAATTTATCGCGCGCGTCGCGTACACGCCGTCTTTTCCTATTACGCGCAGGGGGGATCTTTGTCGGTCTTTGTCCACGCTTTCCGACGCTTTCCGACGCTTTCCGACGCTTTCCGACGACGACTCGCGCTCGTTGGTCGCGTTCGACAGTGGTCGATCGAGAGAAGAGAAGAGAAGAGACACGCCAGCGACTGGGATGGCTCGCGAATTATGGATCGCGCAGCGACTGGCTGCATCTCTGGCAGCTGGAATACCGCGGTAAACCAGCGTTCACGATCAACCGACGAAGGCATTCGCGGCAAAGGCGGAGCGGGAAAACTGACTACCGAACGCCAAGCCGAACCTTCTTCCCCCTTTCCGCTCGACCTCTATGACCTGTCCCTATATCCGGTTCCTTTGAAGCAAATATAATCACCGCGGTTCTCGCTAACCGTCCCGCGCTACCAAAACGAGAGCCACCTTTGTTCCGCCCGAGCGGACGCCACCCGGCGATTGCGCCAGACATTTTCCAGAGATAATTCCCCGGAAAAGGGGGGGGTTGAAAATCGTAGACCGAAGACTGTTGCGCTAGACGCTATCGGGTACTCGCTTTACGGGGGTCAAAACGAAATTACGTTCGACGTGTTCGTTCGGGGCTAATTAAACCTAGTCCGAACCGGGGGTGTCGGAAATGCAGGCGCGAAAGGAAAAATGGCGCGCGAGAGAGCGGGCAGAGGGTGTAGGAAGACGCGAAGGGAAAGGTCGGGAATCGAGCGACGTCGGTCATATCTGTTAATTATCCGGCGGGGAATCAAATTACCTGGACCCCGCTGGTTAGGGAGACAAGTGGAAGCGCGCGAATCTCGAGCATCTCTGGAGCGGACGAGCGAGCAACGCGGCAAATTCGTTTCGACGTTATCGTAAAGTTCGATCTGCGATTATTTCTAGATAATCCGCGCGGAATTACTCGGAGCGAAGCAACTCGGAAGGAATATTCAGGGATTAGGAGGTCTGACGAGAACGGCGGGTCACTCGTGCGCCACTTCGGACCGTATGTAAGCGGGCATACAACGGCGAATCGCTTTCCAAGCTTATCGTATCCGAGTTTCCATCCGAATAGTTTCGCCATAAATACAGAACGGCGATCCTGGAACGCCGGTATGTGGCGGGCTGCTGCTCGAGCGGGAGGAACGGTCAGGGAAATGGAAGATCGAAAAATATTTCGTGGCTTTCCGGAATGACCCGGATCCAATTTCACCTGTATCGACGGGCTACTTTTCGCGGAATGTTATCGCGACGGTATTACCGACAGATCCGTCACAGTCCGGGGAATCAAAAAGGGACGTATTTCCGGGCACGAAATTTTCACGGCCCCGGGTCCACCGGGACACGGAAAACTACTCCGCGAAATTTCTCCCTCGCGATACGAGTCGAGGGGTGGTTGAGCAGGGGTGGTATCGGAGCATCTGAAAGGCTCGGACCGGCGTTGGAAGAACGACCGGGCAACGATGATAACCCGGAGGAAGCGGCGCGAAGAGAAGAGAAGAGGAGAGGAGAGGAGAGGAGAGGAGAGGGGCACGGCCGGGGGTGAAAAGCGGAGGGAAAAAAAAGGAAAATAGGGACGATTGAAAAATCTGGTTAGTCGGCGCGCTAATTGCGGCGGACCGACCGATCGACCGTCCGAGCGACCGTTCCACCGACCGACCGACCGACAGACCGACCGGTCACTGTGACCCAATGAAAGCGTACCAGAGGCCAACAAAAGCTGCATCGCTTTGAGAGCAACGGCACCCACTTCGCCTCGTGTGCGCCGTAAAATTCCCGTTTCACGGCTCGACGGGGAAAAATCGCAACGAAGAGAGAGAGAGAGAGAGAGAGGAAACGCGCGCGCGGTTCGTGGCCGGGAAAACGGGCTACTCCGTCGGTCAGAGGGGAAATCAAAATGAAGCGAATCGACTGAGGCCGAACAAACAACGCCTTCGAAAACTTTGATTACCGTCAAAGCGACCTCGTTATCGAATTCGCCAACGGCCCCGATGGCGCCATATTTTCCCTTTTTCCTCCTTTTCTTCTTCCTTTTCTCCCTCCCCCCCCTCCCTCTGCCTCCCTCTCTCTCGCCCTTTTTCTCCTCTGGCGCGAAGGGATAGGGCCGCGCGCGGATGGATGCCCATACGCGAGGCGGCTCGACGCGGCCTCGTTTGTCGACGCGGACTTTTACCAGAAAGCAACGGAGCACTCTTGAAATTACGATCGCGGGACAGCCGGTGGAGAGAAAGAGAAGCGAGCGGAACGCCGTCACCGGGGAAAAACTGTTTACATACAGGGGAGAGCAATCGACGAGAGCAACGAACCTACCCCGTTTCGCCGCGCAACACCGCGTTCCCTTTTGTTCCGCGCCAACGGCGAGTCGTTAAAATCCTCCGTCTAAACCGTGCGGCGGGATCAAAAAATATCGATGGCCGCCGCCGAGGCATGCGTGTGCAACGCGACTTCTCGTTGAATCACAATTAGTCGAAACGTCAGTGGTTGGGAAAACTCGAAAGCCCGCCAAGTGCGTTCTTTATAATACGATATTCGCGGCGCGGCGTAGCGCGACACGATTTTTGCCCCGGTGCGCGCCATTGCCAGCCAGTGTGAAATACTTGATGCGATGAAAGGGTCGGGGGAGAGAGGGGGGGAAAAAAAGAGAAGAAAAATGGGGAAAAAACGAAGTAAAAGGGGGAAAAAAGGAGGCTGTACGAAAGGGAGGAAACGAAGAGAGGGCGCAACAGTGGCGACAAAGCTGGCGGACAGGTTTCGCCGGGTGGGGGGCACGCAATGGGCAAAGAAAGATGAAAATATAGCGTTCGCCGGTGTGATGCCTTAAAAACGAGCACGGAGTATAATGCCGCAACGAGAATTATTGTACGACCGGCGTGTACCGTAGCTACCGTGTTATTACCTTCGACGCTCGTCAACGCGCGAGACGAATGTTTAAGCGAGTGCAGTATGCTCGCGTATATAGGAGAGGAAGAGGTAAAAGAGAGAGAGAAAGAGAGAGAGAGAGAGAGCAGACGTGGATGAATATCGACACACCGACGGTCTGCCAGCCCCGTAACTCTGCGACATCTACGATTCCATCCGCGTATCGTCGTTCGAATCGGCCACCTCTTTCTCCAATTTCTCTCGCCGCTTTCCATTAGCCAGCCGCAGCGCACACGCCGGCGAATCGCGGCGAGGGAGACCAGGGAGACCCGTTTCTTTCAAATTCGAAAAAATCTCCGACCCTTTGTAAACCCGATTCAATGCGCTGTACAGACGAAAAGTAAAATTTCATAAAAGCAACGTCAAAACGTCCAACTAGGTGGAATCGAGTTGCTTTCGCGTTTGTCGAAAATAGAGGAAGAGAGCATCGGAATTCACTTTGCAAAAGTGGTGCTGAATTTCCGACGATGACCTCGGCTATCCGCCGCGCTGTATAGCAAGAGCACCGAGAGCTCGGCTAATCCCGAATTCGCTCGACGCGACAGCCACGGAACTCCCTTCCCGTCCAGGCAACTTCTGCGCAACCGTGCCACGAGCTTTGTCCGATTTTCTTCGAATTCGCTCCACTTTTCCCCCTTCCGCGGCAAATTACGCTCGCGACCGGAATTCGCGGCCTCGCGCGTGAAAAGAATGCCGATCGGCGGTACCCTAACCGATCGGGGAGTCGCCTAACGTCGTTTCAACGTCCGCCATTTTCCCCCTCGATTGCCTCGAATTCTGCCTCGAATTCTCGAGAAAGTCCCCCTTCCGTCCCGGATCAAGAAACGACTAAACGCGCGCGTTGGGTCGCACCGGTTCCGATCGGTTGGACGAAGCGGAACTTTTGGACGAGCTCGACTTCTTGACCACGGGGAAATTCCAATCTCGATAACGACCGATCGGTTGGCGAAACGACTAGCGTCCTAATTAAGCTGCTCATTGTTCGCATCCGTGATCAAAGCGACGCGAGATCGGTCGTCTGTCGGGTCGGTCGGTGTGTGTCAGGGTCGGCGCTGGCGGGGTAACCTTCCTCGTGGCTCTGACGCAGTCCGAACGAGGTAACGAGCTTAATGTAAAATTTAAATACCTTAAAAGCGATATTAACGGCGCGCTGGTAACCGGTATCACGGCCGGTTGTACGTTTAATGCAATTTTCCTGTCACTCAAATCAGCGCACGGGTGAAAACATTGCCGTCCGACCTGACGATAACCGCCGAATTAATCGCGTTATCGTTAATAACCCCCGCTGTTATTAATTATTATTACCGCGACTTTCGCCCGAGTTTGGATTTTATCGGGCCACCGGCACTTGGCCGTCTCCGCTCGCAAAGTAGACTCGGCCGAATTTAATCGGATTCGGTTCCGCGATCGACAGTCACCTCGTATCCTGAACACCCTGTACTCCAGAGTCGCGGCAAACTTGCAGGTTCACCGGCGAGCGCGAATTCCACGGGCCCCGTGCTCCGTTGCGAGTGAAAATAATTTCCGCGCGCGCCTAACTCGACGCGGAAAGCTCGGGAAACCGGGCCACCGGCGAATCGGTATAACGATTAATACCGCCTGCCGTGTTTTATCGCCGCCCAACTTTCGCGGCGGAGCCGAAACCGTGCCGCGCGCGCGCGAGCAGAAAACTTGCGGACGAGGGAAAATCGCGAGCACAGGATTTGCGGGAGAATGCAGGGGGGCTGCAGGGAGGGGTGCAGCGCGTCGCGACGCGCCGATGCCACGGTATGCAATCACGACGGTAATGAGAGCCGTTAATTATGAAATCCCATAATTAAATTAAATGTACTCGTCTACGCGTCGTGCGTGGCTCTTTTGGCGGTCGTAAAACCAGCGATAATTTGTATCTAGAACGAGGTACGTGTTGTCGTTGGCGGTGAACGCGGCGACCGCAGTCGGTCCCGCGTTTGCCGAAACGAACGGCCGTTCGTGTCGTTAAATTGCACGAATCGACGTGGCATCATACGTTCGCGAGTGTAATTAACATCGGGTTCATCCACTCCTCCGCTAATTCCATCGATAAATACGGGGGGAGCCTGCTCGTAAAATTGCTCTTGGACCGAGGAACGGACCGAGGGGGAACGCGCGAATCGATCCTTTCCGAGATTACGCCGTTTCTTATTCCATTTATTCGTCGCCCCACGACGAGGTGACGGGTCTGGAAGCAGTACCGAGGCAATTAAGCCGCGAGGTCTGAGATGGTTGCGTGGTAGGGGCGTGGCGATACCGAGAATAATCGTACAGCAGGGTGTGGTTTTGTGACAGCCGAGACAAAAATCGGAGGGGACCCCCGCTGCCATTAAGCAGATGAGAATTTATTATCGCGAGCAACGCTGTGCGGGTACTCCGAAAACGCTTGCCGGATCTCGAGGGTACCGGCGAGAAAACTCGACGGGGCAACGAGTACCGGGAATCGTCAAAGGCCCCGATCGTTTTGAATACTCCGCGGGGGCGTCGCGCGGAATCGTTAACAGCTGACGCGACTCGTCGGAACGCGGACAGCGGCGGTTGAACGGCGCTTTATCTCGAGTTCGCACGGTTATCCGGCGGCAAGAATTCGCGGAACGTCATTGCGAAATAACGCGGTGAAAGCGCAGCCACGGAGATAAACTGCGACGCGAGGCTGAACGGCGTCTCGCTCGGCCCCGTCCCTCCGGTCTCTTCCCTCGCGCGATTATCGAGCGTAATTCAAGAGAAAGTGCTGAGACAGATTCGCCAAACCGATTGCATCCGCGAGGGAAAATGAAATCGCGAGGCGTGACGTTCGCTCCACGAGACTGCTGCTCGTCGAGTCGATTAATTTTATCGAGCGAATATCCGAGTCCATTGGCGACCTGCGATCGACCTAAATGAAAATCGATTCGACGTTCATTACGGGGTAAATAGCTACTAGGAAACGAGAGTGAACTCGCGCGCCAGCGACGAAACGAGCGAGTAAGATCGAGGAGGGGGGCAGAGGGGGTGGAGGGCAAGACGAACGACCCGAGTCGGATACAACGATACCTATTAAGATGGCATCGCGACCGACCACGTGCAATTCCACCGGACATCCCACGACTCGGAGGACCACCCTTCCCGATTGCACCTGACGTTACAATCGAACCACTCCGATTCGTATTCCACCTCGCGACGACCGCGTGCAACTAGCCCCCCTCTGGTACGAAGGAGACCCAACTCGCACCGCGTCGAGACGTCTTACGAGGAACGTCGTGGGAAATTTCGTTCGCGTAATTTCTACTAATTGTCGCTTTCGCTTCCGGCATCGGGCTCAAGTTTCTCGAGCAGCGAGCTTCCACGGGTATTAAGCGCCCCGTCCTTTATTCCGGCCCGGAAAGGGATTTATTAATTCTCCGCGGAATACTTATCCGTGTACCGGATAATAAAGTAACGCGAGCGGGAATTCTCGTTGACGCGGAGAATTTTGCGTTCAATCGAACCGAACGATGATCCAGTCGTGCTCCCCCCGAGGAACGGATTTTACCGGAAGCGAGGACAGCCCGACTCGGGAATTACTCCGCGTCAATTACGACGCGCTGTACGCGCGATAACCGCGGAGGTGGAATCTCGGTAAGAGTTTGCCGGATCCTCCGATAATACGGCCAAGGTTCGGATAATACGGGGACTCGCAGGAAAATTGTTTAAAAGCGTTTCGCCTCTCTATTAACGCTGTAACTCTATCAAACCGGTCATCAAAGCTGCTGCAGCTTCTCGTTTTTCGAGCTGCTGCAAACATGCAGCTGCTCCTCGCCGAATTAGCTTTGACTTTTTTACGCGGATCCTACCGCTTTTTATCTTCGTCCTACTACTTTAGTTATTTGTTATCTATGCACGGTATATATTTAGGCACTGTATTACTGCGGGTCGGTAGTTCTAGCGTTAAAGATGGCTTTTAGAACCGAGTTTCCCTTTTAAGCTTTTTATAAACAAGCTGGTTATTAAACCTTTGCATGCAAGAGCTCTCCAGATTTTTTCATTTTCTTTTTTCTTTTTCCTCCTCATTTTTCCGAACTTTCAAAGTAACTTCTTTTTTTTTTTTTTTTTTGGAGCATTATTTTCCAGGCTTTTTACCCGTTTCGCTTCTTGAACCTCGAAGATCTTTTTCTTCGGATTATATGCCGTTTTAATATCGCTTCGTCCTTATTAAAATTCCGCGAGAAGCACTCTCGAGAGCAGCTCGCGACAGTTTCACTCCCGAGCGGACACGTGGCTCGAGACATCTCGTATGCTCGGCTCTCTTGACGTATTTTAACTCGACGAATGTACCGATTATCGCACAAAGAACCTTTGTTTCGAACTAACGAGCTACTCCATTAAGCGGCGTTATTTAATTCGTCGCAAATGTCCGGAGTTTAATATTTTTAACGTGAAAAGACTCGTTATTCGAAACGATAATTAACCGGGGGTTTATCCAATTCGAAAATCGTTCATTAGGTTAGTTTTTCCAACGAAATTTTATCTCGTGCCGCACCAACGAACTCGAACATTGTTCGTCCCAACTCCGAAACAACCCGTCCGACGAACCTCCCCCGCGTTCCGCCATTTTCCTTTCCGTCGTTACACGTCCGACGAGAATATCGCTTCGCGATTTACCGTCACTGTCGTCGATAATCTGCCGGAAATGCGGAAAATTCCGCTCTTAAATCGCGCGTAACGCGAACTCCGCCGACGCGACTGGTGGAAAAAAACAATTTGAAATGGAAACAAGCGTTTTCTCTATCATATGCTCCCTCGTATTCGAGATTTCGTGGACCTGTAACCGATCGAATAACTCTGGAATATCCCGCGTGTACGTTTTATAGGTGCACGTATATATTCAAATCGCGGAAAACCAATATATTCCCGTTGTACGTAAAACCCGGCCAGTGTAGCAAGAATAACGACGAGGGTTCGGTCGACCCTGAAATACAGGGGCGTAAATACAGGGTGTTGCAGAGCGCCGCGACACGAGCCAGCGACTCGGACCAAAATTAGACGACGTCTCCACGCGACGTATTTCACGGTAAAAGGAAAAAGGAAAGAGAGAGGGAGAGAAAGAAGGGGGGGAAAAACACAGGGCGTCTGCACCGCGCGATTACTCAATGTCGCGATCAAACATGCACGGAAAATGAAGCACGGAGGAGGCATACGCGAAGATACACGAC
>NW_016908877.1:576679-598392 GCF_001483705.2 Eufriesea mexicana | reverse complement strand
TGCACGACGCGGCTCGCGGCGATCGTTTGGTCAGCGACGTTTAACGCCCGTGGTCTTAACACTTGGCGAAATATTTCGCATAACCGCGTTGTTATGCACGAGCACGTATTCCAGTGGCCCCTAGCGAGAGACGGGTATTTCCAGCGGTCGTTATGCGCGCCCGTCACGAAACGCCGGGCATTCTTTCGCGACGCGGACGCTATTAGTTTTATTCGCACGCAATGACGGCCGAAAATAGTGGCCCGAGAGAAACGGCGCGAAGAAGGAACGGCGCTGGAAAGGTTTAGCCCGCGAGCCGTTATATTTAGGTGGATCCCTGCACGCTCGCAGGGCGATAAGAGGCGCGGAGAGCCGATTTCGTAAATCAGTCACGGAATCGCTCAGACACGATTGGTATTCCGTGCTAAAATACCAACGAGGGGAGAAAAATGAAGGAGTAAATTATGAAACCGGTTCGAAGCGAATCGCCCAACGATTCCAATTAGACGCCCGCTCTTTCGCCACCTTCCCAGCGTCTCTCGCGTAATCGACGCGTTGCAAAGTTAGCTGAACGAGAAAAGTAATCGGAGAAAGGGGAAGAGAGATGTTAATTTCGAGGAAAATAAGCGTCCGCGGTGGGAAAAGCGCGGAAGCGTGGATGCGGGACGATTATCGCCGGCCATTTTACTCGATAAAACGACCGGTACACCGAGTTAAAGGTTTACCGCCGCTCGATAAATTACGAGCAATCCCTAATTCCGAAGTTGCCTACAAGCCAGTAGACTCTACTCTTTCGCAAGTTCCACCGTAACACCGTAGACCGAACTAATCCCATCGGCGAACACGACGTTTTCCGCGAGTGCCTCTCTCCGTTCCGCAGCCAGCCCCCCACGGCTCTCTCCTTTTCCACTCGTTTCTCCTGCTTCGTCGCGATTAATAGCAATTGCCGCAAATTAGCCAAATTACCCGCGCAACCGACTCCGTTGTGCCGGTGTTTCAAGGTAAACGAACATCTTACTCGGGAGCAACGATTACGGATTAAGCGTCGCGACGCGGTCGATTCGAGACCGTGGCGGCATGCTGCGGAGACGCAGCGTTTTCGAAATCGAGAACGTACGCCGTCGTCGTCGGTCTCGCGTATCGATTGACTCCGTTCCCGAAATGGAACCGGAACGGAATCGTGGTCGCCCGGAAAGTCTGCTTGCGTACGCGCCTAAATGCAACCGAGGATTCCGCCCCGCTACTTACGTACCATGAATATTATCGCGCGATAATTGCCGCGAGAACCGGTACCCTTTGCTTGCCCGATTAAATTCACCGTGGATCCGAGTACAGCAACGAGCAACGAACGCTCGCGACTGGAGCAAGCCGCTCCCCCCGCCGAGCAGACGAGACGTTCTCTCGGTGTTCCCGGTTGAAAGAACGGGGAACGAGCTAAGTGGAAATTATATCACGGAGACTGAACGAGCTGAAAGGGAGGGAACCGAGAAAACGCGTGACTTTAAGTTAAACAACCGTTTAACGAAGATCCGCTACAGCCGTGTCTCGTTTTCCGATGTCGATCGGTTTTCCCGCTTAATTGCTCTAATTACGGCGCATCCTGGCTTCCGGATAATTCTCCCTCGAGTTGCCCTCCATTCGAAACCAGTTCCCATCGCGCGCCACGAAATCTCCGCGTCTTGGAATATTCGCTTTCCAACCGATTCCCGATCGATTCCCGGCCGATTCCCCGCGCCCGATCGGTTAACGGCAAGATTATTCCCGCGAATTTCCAGCTCGGTTGCGATATCGCCGCGTCATCGCGAGGGTTTCGCCGTGGATTCGAGTGGGCGTACGGAAGCTCGACTTGGAAGATGGAAAAGAGAGAGCAGCGGGGGTGGAAGACGAGGAAGAATCGCGTTGCATCGGCGAGAGGAAAGCTGCCGTGGCGAGATCCTCGCTCGATTTCATTCTCGCTCCCCCCGAAACTCAGCCAGAAATCTCTCGCGGATCGATCCGCCGGCTGTATTCTAGGTCGGTTTTCTCTTTACGGATAACAACGGAAATGCAAATAGTCGTTCCATTCCGGACGAACAAGTCGCCGAGTCTGCGGAACCGGAAACGCGAGCTTCACCCCAGTAACGAAATATGTCCGTGCCATTATTCGAAATCATTCCTCGATTCCGGAGCAAGTTGCTTCTTTACGAGTGTAATCGTATTCCAAGCGGTTCGGCGGTAGTTTCGTTACCGCGCCGTTGAATACGGAATATTCCTCGAGTTTCATCCCCGGTCTCTACCTTTGTTTCCGTCGTCTGGTAGCCGGTCGGCGCGATAAGAATCGGCAGAGCAGGTCGGTTTTTCCGGCGCGCGACCTTTAATTCGGGCCACGCGCACCGACGGCGTTGAAAAACCGATGTCGCGACCGACTCACGACATCGGGTATCTTCTTAATTCGATCCACCGACCCAACCACCGACTCGTAATTACGTTCCCGCCGATGTTATCGCTTTTATTGCCGGCCAACTACAAAGAGAGCACATTCTTACACGTACTCCGTCCCCTTTTTGCGGACGCTGTCCGAGATAAGAAGCAACGACCGAATTGACCCGTTTCCCGACCCGTGCACCGCGCCTCCAACGCTAAAAAGAGCACCGGGAAAAACGCCATTTCTGAGAGCACCCTGTACATCCACCGATGGCAAAAATCCAAGTAACTTTCCGGATACGACGCGAATAACTCGGTCCCGGCCCTCCAGCGACCCTCCAGCGACCCTCCCGCCCCCCGATCCCCGATCCACGACCCGGCGAGCAAACGCGCGCGGTACACGCGCGCCGATCTCTCCGCGCGCTACCGTGGAATTAAACGGTACGACCAGAGGGCGAGGGCGGGGGGTCGGTCGGCGTGAAAAGCGAAAGAGAGTGACCAGCCTCGACAGCGGTGGTATCTTCTTAATTCGATTCAACATCCCTAGCCGCGGCTTCGTCCTCTCGCGCGTAATTACATTCCCGATGATGTTATCAGTTTTATTGCCGGAGCTGGATGGTTAGGGGTTAGCCAGGAGGGTACGCCGGAGCAAAGAGAGACGCCAAGGGAGACCCGGTAAAGGTATCGCGGATAGAGCAAGGGACAAGAACGAGGGTCGAGAGAGAGAGGGAGAGAGAGAGAGAGAGCGCGACATCTACCGTTGCCACGAGGAAATTTGACTTTCAGATTGGGGTTGCGCGAGCCAACGGACAAAGAGGGAGGAGGACAGGGCGGTGGGGTGATCACGAGGAACCCTAGCAAGAGTCGTTGTGTGTGCCAAGTCGGCGTTCGTGTGTCGGAGGAAGAGAATGTGCGCTAGAAAAGGGGGAGGTGATTCAGCACGATAGGGATGGGAGTACTGCACTCGGGTCGTTAGAGCTCCTAATGAGACCTCCTTCCTCTCACCCCCCGGCTCTCCTCTCCGCTCCTCTCCGGCGACTCCTTCTCTACTAGCCCCGTCTCTCTTTCTCTCTCCCTTGTCCGCTATCCGGCAAGGCAACCCTTCCCTCTCGGACTCTGTCCCCTTCGCGTCCATTCAGGCTCGGCGCCCCCCGTTGCGCGTCTCCAAGACGAGCTGCTCCGTGGACACTCTCTAGCCGTGGCAACGGCCGCATCTTTATTCGGACGCGACGAGGAACGAACAGCCGTAACGTAATCGCGCAGTTAAGGGGGCTCGTTCTCTCGCTACGGACCACTCTCCGGCGACCACCACCGCCGCCCACCACCGACCGCTTCAACCCCCGTCCACTACTCCTTTCCGGCAACTCGCCACCGCGAAACGAGCCTTCCGACGATTTTCCGCGACTAACGAGCGTGAGCGGCCGAAACGAAAGCGCGCTTTTAATTTCCGACCACCTAACGACACTCGCGAGCTTATCCACGCTCGCGTCTTCCACCCTATCGCCCTCGGTACGACCGTCGCGCGCTCCTCCGGAGACACCCACTCGCCTCGTTGCCTCGTCTTCGCGTTCCGTATCCACCGGAAGCATCGATTCCCGTGCAAAGTTTCGGAAAGGAGAGAGCGCAGCTGGTGGAAAAGTTGTTTCCGTGCCACAGCGAGGGAATTCGAACGTTAAAAGGCTGAAAGGGCGTTCGGTTCGCCGAGGAGAAACCCATCCCTCGGCAAGGGTTAACGAGAACGAGGGAGGAATCTCTCTCTCTCTCTCTCTCTCTCTCTCGTTGTTCCCTTCTTCCTCTTAATTCGTCGACCGAAAACCATGGCACGTAATTACTCGGGATCGCGACGGAACGTCTTGCCGCTGATTTAATTATCCTCGCTATCGGTCGCCGCGAATACCGGCTATCTCGGCTAGCACGGATAATCCCGGCGACAGATTAATTGCTACGAGTGCATAGCGTAGGTTGGAGCGCGACGCGTGCCTATTACCCTCTCTCACCTATAATTACGAGCTGCACGGCCACGCGCGTTCCCTGCCATCTCTGCGACTTATCGGCTGGCTGGCTCGCTCGCTCGCTCGCGGGTCGCGGGTCGCCAGCTGACGCGTATCGACTTGGCGCGCGCGGTCGAGGCAATAAAGGTTATCGCGATATCTTTGTTAATCGCGTTACGATGCCAGCGAAACGCGTGCAAGCGAGGAAGATAGGCGAAACGGGGGCAGTCACCCCTTTTCATCGCGAGGACCCCCCAGCGGAGTTAACAAGACCGGCGCGTTGCGTCGAGTGGAGGCGTCACGCGACAAAGGAAATAAAAAGCTGGCTGGTTCGCGCGGCCGTTGGTTTTCGCAGTGGATTTTCACGAGGAGAAATCCTCGCCAATCGGAATCGAGGGAGGACGTCGCGTCGTTTCGACGGAAAACCGGTGTCGAGTTGCCAGCATTCCGTTCTCCCCTGTAATCGTCGTGGGGTCAAAGTACCCTGCCACGCGCGGTAATTGTACACCGGTCGCGGTGCCGGAGAATAATCCTCGGAGAAAAATCCGAAACATCGATCACGGATTCGTTTATAAATACCGGCGTGGCGCTCCGCGGGAACAATCGGGTCGTCGAGCAACGGCGAGGACCGATCGATCGGATATCGAAATTCGCGGATCGATTTAATCGCGGCATTGTAAACAGCCCCAGAGTCCCGTGTAACCATCTCCGCGTACGAAATCGCGTCGTTTCCGGGGCTAAATTTTCTTATTATCGGCCCAATTCCCCTGACGGAATTTAATCATGTGTCGGCACAACCAATTTCTTCGCTAAATTAATTTCCAACCACGTTCGCTCGCCGGTGCAAATACGCTCTGGATGGTCCGGCCGTGGCGCGGGCGTAAGATCCGTTTCGTTTTCGATTACACGTAGGTACCCAGCGGAGCGAGCTGGTGTCCATCGCCTCTCCGCGAAATAGATCGTTGCATTCAAATATTGAACCGGAAACCGATAGGCGTTATGGCCTCGGAAACCGATCTCGACGGTCAACGTGTAATCGACCGATATCGTGGAATCGCGCCGCGACGACTCGCTCCGCGACCACCTTCGCCCCCCCTCGCCCCCCTCGCCACCCTTCGCCACGGGTCCAGTGAAAACCAAGATGCTGCTCGTACATTTGCATAACGCGACCGTTCGAACGTCGTGGAACGATAAGCGGGTCGAACGGGTCGAACCGAGCTTCCAGACGCTGCTCGAAAGAAAGAAATCGAACGCTCGCACCCCCCGTGTCTCTGTTATACCTAACGAACGAGCACGAGAGAAACAGGTTCGCGGGGCGGTATGATAATACGATAATCTCGGCGAAGATATGTACAGGTTTCCTCGAAGAATCGTAGACGTATTCCGAACATGTTCCGGTGGCTTTCAAGCTTGTTACGGTTATGTAACAACGCTTTCTCCGCGTGAAAACAAGTGGATTCGAGCCGGGGAGGAAGACAGAGAGAAGCCGGTAATGGGGTTGAAAAGCGCGAAACTTTGAAGCATCGTCTAATCATTAAATTTCCGGTGTGTGCGTGCGACGACGGCGCGGTTAGAAAATCAGGACAATGAAAATGTCCATGACAAAGAATCCGTGGGAAATTATGCGAAACTTTGGTCAGAATAACGTATATACTGCTACTGCCACTTCTTCTTCTTCTTCTTCTTCTTCTTGCTTCTCCGTCTCTCTGCTTTATCCATTCATTCTACGTGAGCAGTTTAGCAACGAGGAAATAAAGCGAGAAAACTTTCAACGCGTTTCAATGCGATTCGACGCAATGAAATTTCCTCGTCCCTTTTCTCGCCCCCCTCTCTCTCTCTCTCTCTCTCTCTCTCTCTCTCTCTCTCTCTCCCGTACCCCTGGCCGCCCTTTTCTCACTGTCACGGACAATTGCCACCAATTGGGAAGGGTAATCGTCCACTCGAATGTATGCCAGCCACTTATAGAATTAACTTGGAATCGCTCGGCGCGATCCTTCTGCGCGCTGCGCGGCGCGCGATAAGAGCCGTGCGACGCGAGTCGAGAAGCGAACGTCGGATCGGAAAGCGTGGAAATTTCGTTGTCGGGCAAAGAAACAAGGTCGACACGCCGAGAACATTCGGCCGAGGACACGGAGAGGGCTCTGGGAGACTCGAACCCATCGCTGGATCGATTTTCCATCTTTGCCCGGTCACCCAAAGTACGCGCTGTTTATTCGGCGAAATTGCGACTATTCCCGTATTTACCGAATCTGCCGTACGTGGATACTGCGGCACGCGTGTACACCTGTACCGGGCGAATCTCGCGGGAATATTTTTACAACGGAGATTCCGACGAGCGGCCGAAACCGGGGGTGGCTTCTGCTCGCCGGTGGAACCCTGGCTAATATACTCCCACGACCTCTGCTGCTTATCCTTTCCACTTCTCTCTCCGGCGGCAAGCTAGCTCTACTTGGAAAAGCTCGCTCGCCTACCCCGTTGGTGGAAAGAAATGCTCGAGTGTCGCGTTTTAGACGGGGCTCCGTTACTCGCCAGGTATAACATCCGCGCACTCGTCGGTGGCCGCTCGAGCGGCGTGAAAGCGGAATCGAGGTCAGGAACGGCGACGAACGGCGCGAAAATTACAGGGACAAAAGGCAGTGCTGGCAAATAGCGGCCATTACCGGCGTATCTGAAACTGCGTGTACTCGCGACACTGAAGAAGCGGCCGGGGTAAAGCGACGGACACGGTTAACGCGACGCAAAGGCCCGGGATATTTAGCTCCGTTGGCGGAGATAAATCCGCCAAGAACGTTTAAGTCCGGCGGTAGCTCGTGATGGAACGGCATCGTGGCGAAATTACCAAACGAAACAACGGAAAAACGAGTAGAAAAGCGCGAGCCGACAGAGACTCGCTTTGTTGCCGGCGACGCCATCAACCAGCGGCGTCCATACACCGATGTACATAGCACTAACGCGTTTATCGACTTATTAAATTGTCCCTCCATTTTCCTCTTCGAAAGGGAGCCCGTGGATATTTCCTCGTGGCACGCGCCACCAACTTTCCCTCCGAAATTTTTCACGCTCCCGGCTTCGTTTCCCGAAAATTAGCGTTATTAACCCTTTGCGGTCGTATGTCTGCTCTCACGGCGAAGAACCATACTGATCTTATATCGTATCCATCGTGTAAACGGCGAAGAAAAATTTTCTTACGAGGATTAGAGGTATGCACGATCGATAGCTACACCTTGTACAAGGTGTCAGCTAGAAGAGAAAACGAGACGTCTGTGTCACATTCTATGTTGATGATTTTCGCGTTGGGGCATCTTCAAAATCACGAAGATCATCGTTCTCGGATAAAGAGGAAAGGTTTAATGGCAAATTACATATATCGCGGCACTGTCAAAACGTAAAGACGTAAAGATTGATTTTGTATGTTGGAACAGAAAAATCAATGGTGGAAGACGCCAAAGTAATTATTTTTGCGGCACATTAAAACACATTATTATGTAAACACGTACCTAAAGTTCGCAAAAGAATCTTGTTTATCCTTCATAATTTTGCATACGATGTACCACCGCTCGTTCAATGGAAATTAATTCCGACCAGTTCGACACCCATGACTAAATTTAATACGACTGCAAAGGGTTAAAATGCACATAACCGGTCGTCTTGATCTCGATCTGGATCGGTATCGAGAAAAATGGAACACGGGAGTGTCATGACGCGCGAGAGGAAATTACGCGCCGAGAGGACGGGCTCGAATTGGCCGAGCGTAGAAAAGAAGAGTGTCGGAGAAGAGCGAGGAAGGGTCGCGGAGAGGTGGAGACTCTGGAGAGCGGGATCCTTTTTTGGGTTGAAGAAAGATTCGAATTAAAATGCTGCCGGCGGCGCGCACGTGGCGACGAATGCTAATGAGCTCGAGCGCGCCGCGGGCCTAGTAAATATTAATTACGAAATTAATAATAGCGCGCGGCTGGGAAAAGACGACGCTTCTGGGACGGCTTTCCTTCGCGAGGATTTACGCGGCACGCGTTAAACGTTCTTAATGCGAAACTTATTTTCTCCGCTGCGAGCGAGCGCCTCCTTTCCCGGAGATGCCACCCCTATTTGATTTCCTGCTTAAATCGCGCTCGCCGATTCGACGTAGTCTCGTTACCTCCTTAACCATCATCCCCGTCGCGCGTACTCGGCGTGAAGCTATATGGAGGAGTAAAAAATAAAGAGGAAGAAAAATTCGTAATACTCGTGTTGTTATATTTAACACGTTTAACGCCTCGCCAGTTTTACAGAGATTGCCTGCGACGCCACGATTAATTTTCTGACACGCGATACATGTAATGTTGAAATATTATCTGCAACAGATAAGTTACACGATTTGTAACCATATTTGACATGTTGATGTCACCATTGAATTAACGATGGTGATAATAAAAATTTCTAAATATTGACATTTGTTTAAATTATATATATTTCTATCTATTGGGGCGCGCCGGTCACCAGTGGGCCCCGTGGCACCACCGCCATGTTGAGTGCCGATCACCGGTTAACCCTTTGCACTCGAGAGGTGAGCTTCAGTCACCATTTCATACAATTTGGAAGATCGATATTAATTAATGTATCAAATTTAATGTAACGTAACAGTGTGCGAGGTATCGAAATCAAATAATTCTACAATTCTTTATTTACTGCTCAAAGAAGTATCGTAAGTTTTTCAGTAGAGAACCTTTGAATTTCTACTCTTCTCTAGCCGAAAAATTGTCGAGTGCAAAGGGTTAACACCGAGAGACAGTGGGGTAAGTACAGCTTATTACACGGCACGCGTTAACCCTTTGACTGCCACGTGGAAATCACGTGTGTCCCTCAGAACGCTACGCAAATGCACTGCTAGATGCAAGCTTTTTCCTATTTTTTTGATCGATGTTGTAACAAAAATTTTTAATCGCTCAATGGGGCACTGTTTATTTCAGAGTATCTTCTATTACATTCGAAATGCGCCAACTGTCAATTTTCATTCAACGTAGTTCAATGTAGCTCGAGTAATTCAAGCGCTCCGGTCATCAATGACCACCGTGGCGTGACAGGAGAAATCGTGACGGGTCGTATACGACCAACGTGGCAGTCAAAGTGTCAAACGTTCTTAACACGAAACTTATTTTCTCCGTTGCGATCGACCGCCTCCTATTCAGAAGATGCCACCCCTATTTGATTCGGCGTAGCCTCGTTACCCCCAATTATTATCCCCAACTATAGATCGTTTGGACGAGTAAAAAGTAAAAAAAAAGAAGTAAAATTCACGATACTCGTGTTATTATATTTGATACCGAGAGACAGTGGGATAAGTGCACCTTATTAAGCGACAAGTTAAATGGCGTATAAACCCGTAATCGCTCTGTGCTTTACGCTTTGACACGGCATCGCGGACTGAACTAGACCGGGCTAGAGCAGAAAGGACTGCCGGTTGATTATATATGTACAAATTCGCCATTCGGTATATCGATATTTGTCCATAAGTATCTTCGCTACTGCCAACTAATCGACGTTTGATCCGATTTCGAGCGACTTCAAACGGAATAATTCGAAGCTCCTTCCATCAGTTCGCGTTCTCCATTCCGGTAAAAATAATTCGCCATTAAAAATATACGCGACAAGCGTGTCACGTTATTCGCGGAGCACGAACGGGAAGAGGAAAAAGATTTATACTTCAAAGAGTTAATAAGCCAGCGAGCACGAACGACAGTCGTTTGACAGTCGCCTGTGCCACCTTTTAAGGACCTCGAAACGGTACGACATCGCGAATTACAATCGTCCGAGCGTTTCGACATTGCATACACGAAATGGATAGCATTAATTATTTATCCGGCGTTACGACAGCGATGAAGATTAGCGATATGCCGGCCACGTTTACGTAATACTCGCGCGAATATAAATGTTGCTTCCTGCGCTTGACAGGAACTGCATCGCGTTCGTGCGAATCTTGGGGAATAAAGGGTGCCAGCAATTGCCACGTTCCAGCCGATTTCCGAGCGAGAGTCGGGCGATCGGAAAACGCGATTCGCGCGGATCCGACGAGTGGATTAATTTGTCCGGCAGTCGAAGACGCGTTTAATTATAACGCGGGGGGGCCGAGTAAAGTTGCAAGGTACGTTAGGATACTCGGTGACCCAGTGACTTTCAGGCGGAAATAACGTATTAAAGAGAATGCCATTGGCTCGCAGGCCTGAATAGAAGACAAAACGAACCGTGGACGAAGGGACCGTTTTCGTCGAGATCTTTTGTGCCAATTATAGGGCAGCGTCGCCGAGCGGAAATTACTTCGTTAATCCCAGCGTTCCTCGCCGCAGGAAATCCGCGCCATAGTCTCGCGAAAAATAATTAAAACCGCTCGTTGCGCTTTTCCCGCTGTCCGATAGCCAGAGCTCTCGGCGAGTCGTCGTTAGCGAAGCCTAACGGGGCGATCGATCGAGACGCGGATGGGGTTCGAAGATCGAGGATCGAGGGTGACTAAGGTCCGACGAGTGACCGGCGAAAAAATAGCCGAAATTTCCGCGTCAGCGGCGTTATCGCTTTATTATAACGAAAAGCGAAAAACGAGTGCGGCAGAGGGGCATGAAATGGTTCTCGCTCCGTCGTTTCTCGAATTCGGCGATAAATCAATCGAAGCGAAATGTTTTAACCTCGATTTATCTTCATTCGAAACGTGCCTCGTTTTCACGGTGAACCGAGTAAAAAATCGATCCGCGCGCTACACGTGTACGGACGATTAAAAATAATCAAACGCGCGCACTGCTGAAAACGATCGGTGGTTGATCAAACTTTCGCAAGAGAGCACGAGGTTATACGGCCACTCGTGTCCATGCCGATGCACGCCATCCGCCAATATCCCCGTGTACACGCATTAGACCCCAAATTTCTCTCTCTTTTCACGCTTCGGGGACAAATAAAAATATATATACAAAAATCGTTGGTTACGTTGTTTCATCGGGTTCGCGAGATCGTCTCAACTCGTAGCTGCGTACTCTCGCACACTCTGCAACGTTGGATCGAAACTATCGTGGCGGCATCATTCTCGCCCCCGTTAATAAATGGATGCCTACTTGAAAGAGGTTCGAGGACGAAAAACCCTCCGTTTCCAATAGTATCCTCATCTAAGGTAACCTACTCGTTCCCCATTCAGCAATAAGTGCATCCACCCCTGAAATTCAAAGTGCAGGCTACGAGTACTCTGGCTCAGAGTCTTTAGTCTATAAGATCAAATTTACTCGATCTTTCCTATTTATTCAGGGGTTTATGGACCCCTGCTAAAACACCCCATTTTCTCGTTAATTGTTTCGTATACGTGTAAAGGTTTTAATAAACGTATGTTGCGAAAAAAAATGAGTCCACTTCCTTTTCCTTTCGTCCCTTCTAGCATGGGGAGTACCTAGATGGGGAATATACGTCTGCGACCAGACGACCCGTCACCCTATCACCGACGGTCAAGGTTTCGAGTCGAAAATTTCGGAAAAGAAAAGAACGATCCGAATGGTCTATGGATCTCTTCGAAACCGGATCGTTGGTATTGTACTCGTAATCTGTTTCAGCGATCGAGACGAAGTTGCTGCGCGTTGCTAATTTTAAGCCCGTTTGAAAAGCTCGGTGGCAACGCGTTCCGATGAACGATGTACCAGTTTCTCGTTGGCGAGACAAGCCGACGTCACTAGAGACTGTCGCGATGAAAACTCTGGCGTTAGCTTTGTCCCGGTATATAGCAGTTGCTCGGCATATTTTTCCGATTCCCCGTGACACTCGGACGATTGATATTTCCATTGCACGGTGCTCGAGAGTGCGCGAGATCGATAGACGACCGGAGCTTTTAACTCTTAACGTGGCAAGCTTAAAACTCCGGTAATCGTCGCCGCAGGATTGCCCTGCCCTAGGAAAAGGGAGGACTCTGTCGCGGCATCGATCGACGACGACGCTTCATCGATCTCGGCAATTTAAAAAGCCCCCCCCCCCCTCCCCGTGGACTAGGGTGCAGCGTGTGGTGTGACAGAGCGCAGCGGGACGGTGGGTTACATGGGCGAATTTCCCAGTGGTCGCCGCCGCGCGCCACTATACGACACACGCGCCTCGGACACGAAGGGTGACGCACACGTACGTATTGTCAGACCGCGTCGTACGCGCGCGTACATGCATATTCACGCGACTGCAAAGTGCCACACCCTCCAACGTAGGATTTACACACGTACGCAACGACACAGCCACCGCGTTGCACCACCGTGCGGTCTGACCGAGGCAGACGCGAGGAGAGGGATGGGAAGAGAGCGGGACAAAGAGAGAGCGACGCGACGACGGGTATGCGGCATGAGAGCGGTCCGAGAGGGGTGCCAGAGAGAGCAGTTCTACACCTGGAAACTTTGCGGTGCAGTTAAGCTCCGCCGTTTACCGTTTACCATTCACCGGCGACATACGAAATTCATCCGTCGTGACCACACGCATCCATGTCGATCCGTGTACGCCGACTGCTTTCCGAAACCGCGGCCGCGATAATCCGCGATATTCGCGATCGGATACGAGGCATTCCCGTGTCCGTCCAACCACCCTTTCCCCTTCCTCGCGCGCAAAGATCCAGGATCCTTCGGGGTTCCGGCGAATCCTTCTCGAGAGAGGTTTTTGGAAAATAAAAACCGACGGACGGACGGGGGGGGGGGGTGGAAAGAGGGTGAAATTCGATTCTTCCTACTCCCAGGTCGAAACAGGGGATACGAAAGCCGAATCTCGAGATTTCGAGGCCGTATCCGTGCTCCCGCGTATTTGCGTATCGCCTCGCCTGATGGAAACGACGAAACTCATTCGAGGCGGAAGGCGCGACCACGGGATACCACGGCAGAGGGTTTGAATCCCTTTTCGAAATTCAGGACTCGATCCCGCGAACGCTCCGATATATTCCCGTTGATCAGGCGAGATTGCGCCGGAGAAAAGGGAAGAAAAGCGAAAGAAAACGAAGGAAAGCGAAGAAAAGCGGCGCGCGAAAGCGTGCGAGGGATCAATGACGGGGTGGAAAGAGAACGAAATGAAATACGCGAAAGTTTGTCGAATGCAGCTGCAGCTGCACAACTTTGCCGCGCGATGTTGCTAGCGCAGCTGTGTCGCCCCTCTAGCCCCATCGATGCTCCTTCCAGTCTTCTCACGTGCAAACCCTCGCACCCTTATTCTCTCCCACCCCTTGCGCTCTTTTTCGACTCGACTGACCCAATTCTCTAACTTTGCCAGTTTGCCGAACGTCGAGCGAGGAATCGTTCGGTTTACGGCTCTTGTTTCGTTCCACCGCCTTCCCCTCCGCTTCTATCTATCCCGGGTAATCTCGACTTTTTAATTCGTCCCGAAAAATTTCGATTCCCGCTCGCTCGTCCGATGCCTGGGAAATATGGCAGCTAGTTCCCCAACGCCTCGCGCCGAAAACAAATTTCTCCCCAACTCCGGCCAGCGCCAACTCCGAGGACGTCGTTAATTTCCGCGAGAAAAATTATCAGAGCCAGGGAGGGTGGAAGACCGCCGATCAATTTCCATTCCACCGGCAATTTCGATCGGAATTTATTTCGAATTTACGAGCTAACTTTTCCACCACGGACCACTCGATCCACGTCGAGACGACGTCGAAACGACATCGGTGGAAACGGAATTCCGTCTCTGGCTAGACGCTGTAGCCGGCAACGGAAGAAATTCGGCGCGACGAGCGTCTGGTTAATTAACGTCGCAGCTTATGGCAGCGCGATATATCCCCGCGCGGTACGATCGTTTTTTAATCAGAACGCAATTATCTCCTAAATATGGCGATATCGCGCGGCAATTTCGTAATTGCCCGTTCATCTAATTTAATTATTAACCCCGGCCATATTACGTTTTCATCTAAAATACATGGACGAAACGGGCGCGAACGGTGGACGCGAAAACCGTGGATCCTAGAAAATTCGGGAACCGATCGATGGGAAGCGCGGAAGACGGGTGGAGAGGGAGCGAGATAATCGCGAGCGATGGGGAATCGCGCGAAGGGCCATCGGTGGAAAATGAAACGGGAATTCCTTGGCCGTGGGAATTGTTTTTCGCAGCGCAATTATCGCGCGGGTATCGAGTCACGAACACAACGGTCGAGCGCCGGTGCCTGGTAATTAGCTCTCACTGTAATTGAATTATTAATCGAACTGCGATACGTGCTCGGTCTGGCTTGAACCAGGAGTAGGCGACGATCGAATATCTACGCATTGTATCGACAGTGTCGGGGGAAAAAAGCATTGACGCGTAACTCCAGCGTGCAAGCCATGGCGTACACTTTGTCATGCCTAGTTGAATCATACGTGCCGCTGCCTCTGTCGATATAACGAAAGGACATATTCGCCGGTGCGCGATGATAATTCGTTAAAATAGAGTTAATTAAACGCTAATTTACGCGTCGCTACCGGCGGCATTCTTCGAGCGGCTCCGCGCGCAGCAAAACCGCAGCCCGGTGTTCCGCGGTCTGAAAAAGAAGAAATTCCGCCCGATACAGAGGGTTGCGCCAAGGCAAACGGGGTAAACGCGGCAGAGGGAGAAGGAGCGAGCGAAAAAGAGGGGTGGAAATAAAAGGCGACGGGGTTACCGAGAACGCGGCTCGCGCGTTCATTTTCAAAAGTAGGTGGAATAAATCAGCGATGCGGACATGCTTGAAAAACGAGGGGAACGGAGGAAGCCAAAGGGTTCCGCGTCGCGTTCCATCCTCCGAAGCGGATCTTTCTCTTTCGAACGCGAGCGCGCGTCTGCTCGCTGCGCGAGTACGGACAATCGTTCCAAACGCTCCCATCGATCCACCGTTTCCTGCCGTTTCCAGAATGCCAAACTTTCCCACCGGGATACGCCGACGGCGCAAAAACCAGTTGCTCGCGGCGAAAATGACGATGCTCGCGAATGCCGGACGATAAACGCTATAAACGCGATGGCGCCGGGCAACGCGTGACACGCGAGCCTCGAGGTCAACTTTCCACCGCACGCGACCTCTTCTCTCGTAAGTAGGTACCCCCATCGATAATCCCCACGCCTCGTGCAATGATTCAAGTACAACCAGCGGGGTGAAATTAAAAATTAAAAATTTACACGCCAGTTCCACGAGTGGCTCTCGCGACGGTTTCGAGCACGATCGGCGCATGACGGTCGGCGTTATTAAATGTTCAGGGCACGGGGAGACACATGGGTGCGGCACGAACGGGGTCTCGCGTCCTTAGACCGCGGGTGTCGCGATCGAGAAAAAGCGAGCAACGGCACGACGCCTTCGTAAATAACGAAACGAGCGGATTAACCCGAATCGGTAGCAACGGGGTACACGAGACCCCCGGCTAGTTGGGAAAGAATTTTCGCTCGGCAGTTGGGACAAAGGCGAGAAAAATGGCACCCCGCTGGCGGATGTAACGAACGTTGATATCCCCGTGTTTCCGACACAGAAACAGCGACATCGATCTTCGCGACTGGGTTGAAACGCGGGTTGCGAGCCATCGGGATCCAACGACGTACCATCGACTTGGAATCCGGGTGTATTCACGCGCCGCGGAGATCGCGTCCGATCGAGGCAACTCGCTGCCGTTTCCAGGTACGGCGACGAATTTCCCCGGTTCGTTTCCTTTTCCATTAAAACGCGCCTAATTTAAACGTCCTCGACGTCGGGGGTGTGGCAAATCCGAAATACCCACGCGAGAACGCGGGGTGGGGAAAAAATAGTCGCGACGGGGTGAATCAAGCGACAAGGAGAAGCGGACTTTACGCGAGCTTTCGTGAAATACGTTCTCGAGCATCGTCTCCGGCTCGAAGGCGAGGCTGTACGATTAAAGCTTATTAAAATAGACTCGTGTGTTCTCGGGTCCGTTCTCGTACGAGTAACGTCCGCGTGGTTCTTTTAAAGCGGCCTGGAACTCGGTGTCGCGAAGCGTTACGTGCACGGTCAGATAAGAATGTATAGTTTAATTAATGCGTCCGCGAGAGTGGATGTACCGGGTCAGTGACGTCATCGACCCAGTGCCGGTCCAAGCGTCGAGCCCCATAAGCCAATAATTTCCAAGTGGCGCGGCGGAACGGTGTACACGCGTGCCGCCCTATCGCTGCGTCGAGCGTTTATTTCGACGACCCTCTTAGCCGGGTTTAGCCGGGGTTAATTCCGAGGGCAGAGGAACCTCGAATCATTCGGAATGCATGCGTCACCCGCCGGCTACGCTATTTTATTCCGGCCCCGAGTAAAAAGAACGGAATCCACGTTATACGCGCCGGACCTATGAAAATTTTATCGCCTGCTCGAGATATACGGGTGTTTCCGCGTATTAAATACCCGGCGAGTGCTCGGGCCACGGCGAGATTATTTTTATCCCCTGCGAGTTACGTTCGGAGATATATAATCTCGCCGCGTATACGTGTTAATTAAGTTTCGCTACGCCTTTCGAAATCGACCGCAGAGAGGTGTCCGCGAAATCGCCGCCGCGTATCGGCTCGATTAATTTCACTCCTGTACCACCGTGCCAACGTCGCGTTCCGATCACTCCCGACCCCGGATCGAATTAAAAAATTATCCGCGCGACCGTCTGGACACGCGCGCGAGATTATTCCGCGCACGGGTTGCCCGCGACGCCACGATTTTTCAGCAAATTTCTCTCGCGCCGTCTCCGCCTTCCTCGTAGTCGATATTTGTAAACTCGAGTGCATCTGGAATATAAAATCTCGGGAATACGAGCGCGACTCGGAATCACTTTTACCCACGAATTCAGGTAACGTACTCTGAAACGTAATATATGTTTATACGGCATACAGGCCCCCACTTTGCCCGCGTGTGCGCGCGACGTGGATAAGCAAGCGGATGGAACCGTCGATTGTTCCTTTTTTACAGCGTTCGCGAATACGGAATTCCACCGTCAGTCGCCGTCGTTCTCGATCCCCGCGAACCCTTCGTCGATCCCAGGGGCACCGAGGATTTTTCGCGCAAGGGACGAATCGGCGAACCGCGAAAAATCGGGCACGGATAAGGGCAGAAGGCCAAACCGGAAACGCCCTCCTCTTCCCACCTTGAAGAGCGCGCGCGCGCGCGCTCGCGTCCACGAGCGCTTGGATGTATTTGAAAAGCGCATACAAGCGAACGAGGCCGAACGAATTTCGGGCTCGATGCAAGCCGAGCGAAATCCAATCGACACCGACAACGCCGAAGTCAAATATTTAAACGAAGTTTCGCGTGGGTCGAGCTGCAACCTCCCAAAAAATGCCATTAATCCGTGTTTAACTTCGATTAATTCGCCGAACGGTCTATTTCACTTTTTCCAACCGCGTCCCCGTAGATTACCCCACGGTCTGGTCCCGCGATCAAGGTCCGCGGTGCGACGAAACGGCGGTAAACCCCGGGATAAGGATAAAAAGATGCGGTGGCTCATCGGGAATTCGCGACGCTGCATAATTAAGCGAGCAACCAGCGGGAAAATATGAAATTTCCCGGCGAACGGTAACGAGCTTTGTCGAATCGCGTACGACCCGTGTATAATAGGATCGCAAAGGCGAATCTCTACGAGGGAGGAAAAATGGTGGGAAAAAGGAGTATCGCGCGATTAACGAGGCGAAATTCAAATTTTGCCCCGGCCTGGCCGTTATACGGCGATTTAAAGACAGCGTAACCAAAGGACGGGAGAGCCATTGGCTCCACTTCGTGCTACCACTTGGCCCTTGCCAAATATTTACACCGACCCTAACACGCCTGACGTCGTGAACTAATACCTTGCCCTGTAATTAGCACACGCCGTGCTTCGGAGACTGATAATTATGCACCAAGGCTGTGCAACGACGTACTTCGTGTACACCGACAGAGCCCTCGAGTGTGTAACCGCCATTAACGGTACATCAGAGTCGCTGCAACGGTCCCGCTGCAGTCCACTCTTTGCCACGAGGGGGTGAAAGAGGAGAGAAAGAAAAGAAAACGACGGTGCGACGCTAGCTCGCGACGCTTTTCTCACGGGAATTCTACGCGGCTGCTACTCTGCTACGCGTTTCGATTTCGACTCGCCGCGAGTAAACGGATCGAGATGCATCCGCGCGACGAGCAAATGAAAAATACCTTCCTCCAAGAAGATACCCGGCGCAATTTCCAACGATAACAAAGTTCCCACGGAACGATCTTTCATTCGACTAACAGCTTTTTTATTTATATGCACCGTTAAAGCTCGCGTCCCCGCGCGATTCCCGGTGTGCCCGTTCGATGCGAGCGATAAATCTCTTCGAAAATATTGCCCAACGTCAATCTCGTTTGCCAAAGCTCGGTTGGAAAATAAAATACGGAAAGACGCGGAAAGGGCGCTACGCGAGTAAATCGTCTCTGTTGGAAAAAGTGATTTTTCGGAAAACAGAGATGCGAACAAAAAACGCGGAGCAAACGAGCGTAACGAAGACCTTGTACCGATTACGAGATAAAAATCCAGCGCGGTGTACATCCCGTGCAATTTTACGAATAGCGAAGCAGGGCCGCGCGCCGCGGTGGTGTTTCTTCGCAAACAAGGGCGCGGAGAAACTAGTTCGATTTTCATTCGAAAACTCGTCCTCGAGGCGTTTTCCTGGGACAATACGAAGTTTCTTCGACCCGGAAAACGCGGGGACGAGAAAGAGGAAATTCGGGAACGATTTGGCACCGAGGATGGCCTGGTTTCGTTCGACTTTCGATTATCCTCGTCGCCGATGGCAAAGCGTACCACGAAAGAGAGACAAAGGGGTCGGAACTTGCACTTTTTTCTTTTTCTCCCTCTCTTTTTTTCTCTTTTTCTTCCTTTTTTTGCCACGTGTCCAAACGGATCACGAACCAATAAGTCAGTATAACGGTTTTCGGTTCGGGATGGTCTACAAAGTGAAACTTATGTTCCGGCTCTGTTCCCAAAAATCGAGAGAGGTCCGAAAAGGGGTGCGGAGGAGAGAGAGGTAAGGAGAAGAGGAAAAAAGAAAGAATTTTTGTCGGGTCTTTGTTTCATCGGAGGTGTCTGTCAGCGAAGAAAATAGACGACACGCTCTCGCGTCTCGGACGCAATTTCCGAAATTGCCAATAAAACCGACGCTGCGTCGACGTCCTGCGCGATGTGTGCAGAAACAAACGCGAACTAGCCTGGATGCCCGTAACGACGGATCGTCGATGGAATAACCGATTGGCCCGCGATATCGAACCTCTGGTTTAACGCCGTAGATGACGAAACACCAGCCACGGCGAAACTTTTCTTCCCAACCAGGGCGTGCGAGTGCGAATTGAATTTTCATGGAAACTTCGACGCGGCCGTGTCCGATTCTGATCCAGTGCCAACCGACCAGAGCTCCCGTCGAATTCTTTCGTCCTAATGAAATTCGTAGAAGCGAAACGACCACGTTTTGGCGACGATAACACCGATTCCTGAACGCGTTCACCGTTTAACGAATAAACGAACTGACCGCGGTCGTTTGTCGTCCACTATTTGCCAACAGATTTCATAGACAGCGGCGGCCCGAACCTTTTTTTTTTTTTTTTTTTTTTTTTTTTTTTTAAATTTTATTTCCCTTTTTATTTTATTTTTTTCGCAAATTCAATTACACGATTCACGGTGTACTTTCGATAAACGAACGATAAATCGACGCACGGGCGAAAAATAATTCCGAAATTTCAAACGCGGAGGGAATACGCGTTACGCGTGGAGGAAAGAGGGAAAAAATGGAAAAGAGAAAAATAAAAAAAGGAATAAAAAGTAGACGTATCGAGAACAAATATGACCGGTCTCTGTAAAACGCGGGGGATGATAATCATTGGTTGCGACCCCGCGGTGCGCTTGTCGAGCAGCGTCAGTTTTTTTTCGCGCACGGTACGTGATAAATAAAAGATCAGAGCTATAAATCGGAAAACTAATAATATTCGAAAGCTTTGTGCTCGCAAATGAAGTTAACTTGCAGCGTATCGAACGTATCGCTGATTATTTGGGAGAAACGATGGTCGGGGAAGATTTACGGGCAAATGCGATACTGACCCGGATAAGCGAGTCGCGATCGGCAACTGTTGCGAATTCGTTCGCGGGATTTTTTTTTCGTCCACGAAGTTCATCGACGAAATTAACCCTCTGACCTGCAACCTCGTGTAAGGCTCGTGGTCAGCTCTTCGAGCCGAAACTGATTGCCACGAGTCTGACACGTGGCACGTCGATCGGGTCGAAGTTGACCATCACGAGCCTGACACGTGGCACGTCGATCGGACCAAGCGTAAATACCACGTGTCAGGCCCGTGGTTTGTCGATACGCCCCACGTAAGTCGCGCGCGATCGGTACAACGTTGTTGAATTTCGAATCGTAGGACAAGGGGTTGATACCCATTGGATAATGGGACAGGACAAGCCGTATCGCGGAGAGTCGCTGTGCCGGGGATGAAAAAGATGCGAGGCTCGATCCGTCCGCGGTTTTCGACGTTCAATAGCGGAGCACTCGCGAGCGATCGTGAAACTCTCGATGCGTGACGCCGATGATCCAACAGTAATTAAGCGGCTAACGACACTCGTCAAATTCACCTCCCGCTACTTGCCAGCCATCAATTTTTATTAAAGCGACCGTATTTAAAGTGCTCTCGCCTTTCCTTCCTATCGGAGATCGATGAACCCTTTCAACGTCCACTCGCCGACGTGCCCCAAAGGGCAAGCGTAAGGAGAATCGGAGGAAAAGGAGCAAAAGAAGGGGGAAAAGAGGCGGAAGATGGGCTACAAAGAGAAAAAGAAGACGCGGAAGACACGTACGGTCAATCGCGGGGAGAGGGTGCAACGGGGCGAGGGAAGATAACGAACAAACAAGAGAGAAAATGGCGAATAAGGAGAAGGTCGTAAGAGGCGCACGTGCCCAGACATCGCAGCGCAGATGCGACGTTCTTAAAGCGTTAAGTACACGCCACTATTTTCCCTGGGATTAAAGTCGGAAACGAAACGAAACGGAACGAAAGGGAGGAAAATCGCGGAGGAAAAGAATGGAATAGAGAGCGCGGCAGAGGGCGGGAGTGCGGGGGGGTGGCGAGACGAGACCTTGAAAAGAGAGACGGGTAGATTTTTCGCAGGGGACAACGCGATGGCCACGGACAGAGCGAACGGGGGGACACGAGAGGAAATTCCGACGAGAGAAGCTCTCCTGGCCCGACGCTATATTTTTATTAGCGTGACCAGCGGCGACCGAACGGACTTTCCCGCTGGCACGGCTTGCTAATTTCCCAAATAACCGGCAGCGTACCTGGTAGGGGCCGGTCCGCAACTCCCGCGGCAACTTTTCAATGCGCACTAGACGGGAAACGAAAAAAATCTTGGCTACCTTTTAGCTAGCAGCGCGCGTTTCGTGGATAAAAAAAAAAAAAAAAAA